>NC_052624.1:112286394-112586856 GCF_016161935.1 Mauremys reevesii | reverse complement strand
GGTTTGAACATTGCAAAATGTGAAGCTTTCAACAGAATTTTTAATGAAAATTTGAATTTTGATGAAAAATGAACTAATTTTTTCCCCACAAAAACTGTCATTAAAATGTCCCGTTTTTCATCCAGCTCTAAAGATGGGCAAACTAACGCTTCTTTCACAAAGTTGTTGTGCAGCTTACTCAATATTTGCAAAACACTTTTTGACCTCCTTGCTCCCTCTGGTGAGAAATGGGAGAAAAGAGGTCACAGTGTAGTGCTTTGAGATCCCTGGCCTGGAGTACAACACTGAGCTCCAAATCCAGATTTTTATCCCACCTCACTTAAAGCTTGTGGTTGTCCAGATCTGGGATTTCGTTTTGGTGTTTGATCCAAGTTATTGGCCATAGAATTCAGCCACAAATCTGGATTTGGATTCAAAACCCCAAGTTCAAGGATGTTTAGATCTAGGGTTTAAGATTCAAGCTCACCTCTAATCTTGACACTAAAGAGCTACTGTAAGATGCATTTCCCTTTTTGGACAGGAAATCCTGACTGAAGTTATTCTAGCTGGCCTCTGATGAAGGTTTAAGAGCTAGCCAATTTCATAAGGGAAAAAAATTCATAATATAAATAGTTATGTCCCCCCAGCTGATGGAATTGTTAGTATGTAACCTCAGATGCCGTTAAAATGATTTAATAAATCAAAAAGTTCTCTGTATTGTCATCAGCTATGTCCACCTCATTAAATCAAGTTTATTCAGCAGCATTTCCCATCATGACTACTCTACTGTAGTGGCTGGTTTTTGTTTGATTTGTTATGTTAGAAGTAAAGATTAAAATCTGTTCCTGTCATTGTTAACCATCCAAAAATGTTTTTACTATTTTTTAAGTTGTTTATTAAATTATTGTAGGAATGTTAATATGAAAAAGAAAAAACTTAATTATTATGAAGTCAAACTTGTTCCATATTGTATTATCAAAAGTTCAGATAGCTTCAATTCCTTGCAAATAAAGTATACTAGTTAATGAAATCTCACCAAAACCAACATTTTCTATACTTTTATTTCTCAGTCTATGAATGAGAATACACCTTTTTTCCTTAAAGAAATTGTTTGCTTCTATGTTGTCAAATGTTTAATGTTAATCAGAAATTTTTTCTTCCAAACTGATTGCTTCCTCAGTTTGCCTTGTTTTTCATAATCTGTTTTTGCTGCATGCAAATCTTAATGTAATTCTAGAACTGGTCACATATTTTAATCAGAACTGAACATGCTTTCTCAATGGGAGCTCATATTGTATCAGAGGATATATTGTTTGGGGAAACTCATGAGAATTTAGCTATATGTTAGTTTATCATCCCAGGAATGTTGCTCTGTTTCCAAACAGAATGCAGGAATAGAAAAGGTCATGACACTTTTGCAAATGCAATAGAAAGTTCTTTAATACAATGAAAAGTCTTTCCAGAGCTCAAAATTCTTTCTTTCTTTTCTGGCTGCTTAGCTGTTACATTACAGCTGCTGTAGACTGTTGTAGACCAAATCCTGTCCTCTGGTATGCCCATGTAACTCCACTGAAGTCAGTGAGATTCCACCATTGTAACTGTGGGCAAAATTTGCTCGAGACGAGCAAAAAAAACGTGAAAGATCTGTTACTATAATGGTAAACAACTTAGCCACCAGTGCAACAGCGTGATTTCCTCAAAGGACAGGTAAAAATTAGCCAAATAATGCAAATAGCAAAGACAGTCACTCAGTATTCAGTGATTACCCATTGTCATAATTTGTCAGTGTTCAAAACAGCTGTTCTGTGTCTTCCAGCAGCAAAGTGCAACATATAATGGATGAAATGATCACAACAGAAAGGGAATATGTTAGATCCTTAGGATATATCATCGACAACTATTTTCCAGAAATGGAAAGAATCGATTTACCTCAGGATTTGCGAGGGAAGCGGAATATTATCTTTGGGAACCTGGAGAAGCTCTATGATTTCCATTGCCAGTATTTTCTAAAAGAGCTGGAACACTGCAGAGACTTCCCATTGCCTGTCAGCCACTGTTTTCTCAGACATGTAAGTCCCGTTCCCAAAGAAGGGTGAATTCTTAGAATCAGATATTTTGAGTTAATCACAGATCCTATTACCGAGTAAATAATGTCACTTACCTTTTTTGTGTTTCCCATAGTGTGTACGTTCTAGATGTCCTATGATGAATGTTTACTGTTGTCTGTGTATGTGGCCTGTTGTCTTCTCTCAGAGAGTTGTACATGTACCCCTAGTTCCTCATGAAGCTGCACCTTTTGATATCTCAAAACATGCTGGCTGGACCCTTTCTAAATTTGCTAGAAGTAATACTTGAGTTTGCCACACAAGCCTCTAAGTTTTCAGTTTTCTATAATTATATACGTTTTCTATTAATTTTGTTTCCTATTATGAACCAGTGCACAGGTGCTCTTATAGCATCATTTGTAATCACACTGGAAAAGTACCTAGTGTCATCTGATCACCCTAATGTCAAGGTGTGAGTTGGGACAAAGGGGCTGATATTGTTTCAAGCGGAAACTAATCTTAAATTCCACAATCTTACCTTATTGACAGTAATTTTCTTACAATAGACAAAGCATCAAATTGCTGCTTACACATCTGCTCTGACATGTGTGAACTATACTTGCTGAATATAGCAGACATTTAACCAGAGAAAAGATGGTGGTATGTGCTCTCTGTGTGTAATGTGTACACAGAGGGCTATGTATTGGATGATGCAGGGCTGTCCCTGGGGTGGGGAAGGGGCGTGGGGAAGAAGTGATGGATTCATCTCTTTTGGGACCGACTTCACCAGTCCGTGGGGCCAGGAGCAGTTGCCCCGATTCGTTCTACCCAAGGGACAGCTCTGGGATGGCAGAAGGATCGTTCTGCATATACCAGGCTGGTCTGATGCGTGGCTTGTGGTTTTGGGTATCAGTCTCCAGCATTCCACTTGTAGTTTAATTGTGATACATGAACATTTCCACTCAGCTAATCAGATGTGTCTGGACAGAAAAATAAATTTAAAATTACATTTAAAAGCACTAACATTTTGCTGTTTGGAAATGCCTTGTTGGGCCTCCTTCGCTGTGTGCCTAATTCTGACCCTCTCCTAGCAGGATGTTCAGGGCACATCCCTTCTTTCAACGTATGGGGAGTCTGCATCAGCATGACTGATCCAGAGGATGGTGCAGCCATTGTGGAAAGGGGCATATAGTGGCTGAAATGGTGCTGCTCTATTGTCAGGACATGAGGAACCACTGATGAGGGTGGGGAGGTTATGCAAGTGAACGTGTCATTACCTTCCTGAGAGGCCCTGTGTGGACCTGGCCTCTCACTCCCCTGCAGAAATCTCAGTATGGCGCTAACACAGGGCAGAGAAATGGGGAGGCCTTTAGCAACACATGGCAGGGTTGATTTAATTTTCGTGAAGGGAAGGTCCATCTTTCAAAAGTTTGGGAAACACTGATTTCAGGTCAATTTTTACTGTCGGGATAAGCAGAATGGGCCTGGTGATCAGGATTTCCTTGTAAAATGTTTTCAAAGACTTATAGTTGCATATTACACTGATTATGAGTTAAGCCAACTTTAAAATCCATCAAAATTAATGTTAATCGAATGCTACGGTGACATGGCAAGCACTTGAACATCAGGAAATGACTGTTATGGTCAGAAATTCCTCAACATTTGACTGTTGTGTAAGAAACCACCGACCGGAATGTCCTATTCCACACACCTTAAGAGTTTTACAGGAGAAGACAGTTCCACACATATTACAAGCTGGTCAATTTTTGGTACACAGATACGTAGGGGATGTGAAACCCCTTCCTCATTCACTGCATCTTCCTTCACTGCGCATATCTGTGCAGTTCAGCCTTCCTTAGCCATGCATTCAAGTTTAGCAAGATAATCTGTGTAAAATTTATTGTACATCCAGATAACGTGATTTCAGTGTGTCATAACAAGGAAAAATATACAGCAGTTTTCACCAGAACTTAGAAAGGTTCTTCTCAAACAACACTATTTCCATGCCAAATTTCAGCTTTTTACCCGTGTCATTTCAGTGCTACCAGTGTTCAAAAATAGGTCATTTTTACAATGGGAAAAGCTTTTTTATTTTCATTTTCCACGTACTGCAAAACACTGGAAATGTTTTTGCTCAGACTTTCCAAAAATGTTCACTTTGAAGCAGCCTAAAAACCAAAAGTGACTGGGAGCTAGGGAGTGGGGAAAGGCAGACGGGGCATAAAAGCATTTCTATTCTGCAACTTTTAACTATAGTGGTCATGGTTACTCTCACTATAATGAACTATTTCTCCCTACTTCTTTAACCACTTGGCCGTCATCAGTCATGATTCTGTGGTCCTGAGTGCTCATATACAACGGTTAAGGAGAGAGTACTGCAATATAGAAGGCTGGATACTTTTAAGTAAATAATTGTTGCGGTAGCAGCTCAGGGCTCAAGAGGTTTAATGTTTTTCCCATTGCTTGCTCCTGCATTTCTTTGTATTTTGGCTGTCGTCCTCTCATTTTGAAAAGCATATCTTAACAAATACTACCCTATGGTTTGGGATTCACATTAATTGAACATTATTCGTGTTTTCTTCTTATATCTTATACAAACTTTTGCCCCACTGTTATATTCCATAATAGCCATCTTTGTCTGAACCATATATCCTCAGATGTTACTTTAGAACAGAAGCAAATAGGTTTCTGTCTGTCTATTTCCGCTTTCTAAACCTGTTTCACTTTAATAAATTCCCATAGTGTCTGTTGAAGCCCTCTCAGTATGCCATAATTGTGTCAAAGTAACATTAAAAGCAGTTGGGAAATGAACAATAATGGCTTGAAAAACACATCCAATTTCACATGGTGTTGCTTTACTCTTTCCTAATGAACCTGTGTAACCAATATTAACCACAAAAGAAAATCCCAACCCTGACAATAAATGATTGATTAAATAGCCCACTGTTTTTTAAGTAAGGAGATGATCTGAAAAGAGAATCATTTTTGTTGTGAATGCGTAATGTAGGCCCCTCACCTGGAGCCACAGCTGTGATTTTTCCTATTGCCTAGGATGGAAAAGTCAGGATTTTATTACTTTCTCACCATACCAGGGTGTTGTAAGGATTAATTTGTGTTTGTAAAGTTGAAAAGCATTGTATGCTGTATGTGCTGTTACTGACAAAGGAGCAAGTTATTCTATTCCTCATCCCCTTTGCAATGCATACTACCTCTAGTTTTCTAGAAAACAGAGAACCCTTCAAGTCATCTAGGAAAATCACCATTGTGCCTCCAGGTGGGATGTATATGTTAATCATTTAGAACTCTATCTCTGTAAAGATTAATGGAAATGTGTCGCCTGTGTCCCCACCTGATTTGCAGAAAAAAACCAAGATATCATTCTGTTTATGCTAGGATAGTAAAACGAAACATACATTACAGAGGATAGGTGGGATGTAATAACCTGGCTCTCAGTCCACTGTAGCAGTTAGACTATTTAATGAGTAGTCCTTGTGGCACCTTAGAGACTAACACATTTATTTGGGCACAAGTTTTCATGGGCTCGAACCCACTTCATCAGATGCATGGAGTGGAAAATATAGGAGCAGGTATAAATACATGAAAAGATGTGAGTTGCCTTACCAAGTGTGAGGTCAGTCTAATGAGACAATTCAATTGACAGCAGGATACCAAGGGAGGAAAAATAATTTTTGAAGTGGTAATGAGAGTGGCTCATTTCAGACAGTTGACAGGAAGGTGTGAGTAACAGTAGGGTGAAATTAGTATTTATCAAAGATCTACAACCTATCCTGAAGGATGATCCCTCACTCTCACAGACCTTGGGGGACAGGCCAGTCCTCGCTTACAGACAGCCCTCCAACCTGAAGCAAATACTCACCAGCAACTACACACCACACAACAAAAACACCAACCCAGGAACCAAATCCTGGAACAAACCCTGGTGCCAACTCTGTCCACATATCTATTCAAGGGACACCATCATAGGACCTAACCACATCAGCCACACCACCAGGGGCTCGTTCACCTGCACATCTACCAATGTGACATATGCCATCATGTGCCAGCAATGCTCCTCTGCCATGTACATTGGCCAAATTGGACAGTCTCTACACAAAAGAGTAAATGGACACAAATTGACATCAGGAATCGCAACATTCAAAACCTAGTAGGAGAACACTTCAATCTCCCTGGTCACTCAATAACAGACCTAAAAGTGGAAATTCTTCAATAAAATTTTTTTTGAAAACAGACTCCAACATGAAACTGCAGAACTGGAATTAATTTGCAAACTTGACAACATCATATTAGACCTGAATAAAGACTGAGAGTGGTTGGGTCATTACAAAACCTAAACCTAATTTCCCCATACTAATTTTCCCCTACTGTTACTCACACCTTCCTGTCAACTGTCTGAAATGAGCCACTCTCATTACCACTTCAAAAGTTATTTTTCCTCCCTTGGTATCCTGCTGTCAATTGAATTGTCTCATTAGACTGACCTCACACTTGGTAAGGCAACTCACATCTTTTCATGTATTTATACCTGCTCCTGTATTTTCCATTCTATGCATCTGATGAAGTGGGTTCTAGCTCACAAAAGCTTATGCCCAAATAAATGTGTTAGTCTCTAAGGTGCCACAAGGACTCCTCGTTGTTTTTGTCGACACAGACTAACACGGCTACCACTCTGAAACCTAGAGTATTTAATGTTATTCATGTCTAATGGGCTTTACAAACACTGGAAGACTAACTCTTTGGGCCAGACTCTGACCTTCAGAAGTGACTCCATCCAGGAACCTGTTGCTTGTGCTCAGCTTGCAGACGTTCCCCCTGCATGGATGTGTCAGTCCTTGATATTTACTTTGTCCATATTGCTCAGTTAGTAGGTTGAGGGATGCTGGTAGATAAGGAAGAAATTTGCTGTGGTGATTTTCTGCTCTAGAAGACGGTGTCCTGGACTCAGATTCTTTCAGGCTGCATTTTGCACATAGTGCTATTTCCTGCTCAAGGCCTGGTGAAAGAGGAAAAGATTACTTTAGTGCTCGTTACTAGACACTATTAGTATGAAAGTGGCAGTTGTTTACTGATGTCTCAGACCCTTTTGAAAGCTCTGGGCCATAGCAGGGTGGCCAATTTGAATGATACTTCCTCAGGCTGAGATCTGAGTTTCTTTCCCTTTGTAGAGGAAAGCGATAGCTTTGTTGATTGTGTGTGTGTTTAGGGTTGGATGGGTGAGACAACTTTAATACCAGGTCGGATCTTTCTCAGTCCAGTGACACACGAGAAGTTGCTCCTTTCCTGTTTCTCCCGCTCCTCTCTTCATCCTTGATCATATGCTGTACCATTCCCTTTGGCCCACATCCTCAGTTTGCCAGATATCCGGCCTGCACATGAAAAGCTTGTTTGTCTGCTCTCCTGGGTTCTACTTGTGTGAAAGGAGCAAATACCAGTGTGCTACTTACAATGTGGCTGATTCGTCAGGGAAGCTTAGTTGGGGAAGTTGGGCAAGAGGGTTTTGTAGCACTGCCCTTCCAAACGACTCTCCCAGCGTGCTCATTGTCTTGTGAGTGCAGGCACAAGGGAACCATGACATGTTCTTCTGCCTGTAGCTGGTACTCAGCAGCACCAGATTGTCTTTGACTCATATGTCCTGCTATTCAGCTGAGTAGTGGTTTTGGGCTGTGTTCCAGTACCTGGATGAAAAGCAAGCCTCTTCGCTCTTGCCAGTCCCGCCACTCAACTAACTGGCAGTTTTCACTCATACTCTGTTAATCTGCTTGGGAGCCATCACTAAGCCCAGAGGAAGGGGACCTGCCCTTGCTCCCCATGTTCTCGAGCATTACACTTGAGGGAGTAATGCAGGGGAGCCTGGAGTGGGAGCTATAACCCTAAACTTCATACAGGTCCTTTACTGCTAGGGCTGCCACCTTATACGTTAGCTGTTGCAGGAGAAAGAGAGGCTGATGTCCTAATTCTGTGGGCTCCAGCAGAGGATTTCAGGGATCAAACTGTCTCCAGCTCATATAGGCCCCCACATTTTCTCTGTTAGTTACCCTGTTCTCATACTAGGAATAACAACATAAAAGGAGGCGGACCCTTGTAAAGATTAGGACAAAGGATGGCCTTTCATTGATGGGTGGGGGGTTATAAAAAAATTAATATATTCATGAGGCATTTTTTCAAAAATGTCTGATTTTTTTCGAAGAAAAAAAAAACTAAAACCAAGGATTTTTTTGGTTTTCAAACTCAAACTTATTTTACCTTCTTTCTGCTTATTTTATTCCCTCCCGCGCCCCCTCCCTTTCATTTTCAGTGTCAAAATGGAAAAAAGGGAAAGAGGGAGAAATAGAAAAAGGAGGAGAAAGAAACCTGGAAAACTGAAAAATTTGATCTTCTTTTGACAGGAGCTTTGCCTGAGAAAGTATTATAGAACCTGATCATTTGATATGTGCATTCCCTTATTATTCGATGGATAAACTGGGAGAAGCACAATTGTGCTGTATTTTTATAAATACTCTATTGTATCAACACAAACTATCTGAAAAACTATTCTACATCAGGCAAAAATCAGAGAACAGTTCATAATAATCTGTTTATTTTTTCTTTGAAAAGAAAACCAACATTTACTTATTGGTTGCTTGCTCGGATTGTATTATGAGGGGAAGATCTGTTTGTTTATCCGTACATGATTTGTTTGGGTCCCGTTAGTTTAAAGGAAGGAAGAAGATAATTTGTTTAATAAGAAGGAAAACAAACATGTGAAGTGAAAAAGATTGTTTATTTCAGTCTTCCGAGGCAATGGGAAAATAGTGATCTTGCCTGATCTTTTTATACCTTCCAATGAATTGGGAAGCTTCCCTCATGTCCAGGGAATTTAAAAGGGGATCTTTTTGTATGCTTTAATACCATTCAGTTATTGGAGAAGATCTCATTCTGTCCTAAAGACTAGACTGGGCACAATGCTATCTAGATATCCATCTATAACACACTCAGCACTGGGACCTGAAGCCCAGATTCACAAAGGACTTAGGTGCTGCAACACTGAGTGTCACGGTGCATAACTTTTAGGCACCTAGACAATCTCAGGAGCAACACCGCTTTTCACAAAGGCCAGCACACTGGGTGAGAAGCCACCTAAGCTAGCCCCAATGGGAGATGCTGAGGACAAGAGTGTGTCCTATGCCCCGCCCCTCTCATGGAGACAGGCACCTAAGTCTGGGCCGCAAGGAGGTGCCTATTTCTCCTAGCAATTCATGAATGGGAGTCAGGTGGTTTGGGCACCTAGGGTATTTCTTTTGAGAATGAGTATGGATACGTTTACGTTACTTTTTAAAATTCATGACAGAGCGCCCCAGAGCCCGCGTCTTCAGACTGGGGCTCGCAGGGTTTGGGCGCCAGCACTAAAAATAGCAGTGTAGCTGCTGCAGCTTGGGCTGGCACTCAGGCTCTGAAGCCCAACCCCCTGCCCCAGCTTCAGAGCTCAGTCCCAAACGTCTATCCAGCTGTTTTTAGTGCAGCACCGCAAGCCCGAGTCTGTGTCCCCAGGCGCTGAGATTCATTGCTGCAAGTTCTAAAATGCAGCGTAGAGGTACCCTTAGGTGCCTGCCTAGCTCCATGCAAATGGCCAAAAGAGGAGGTGGTGGTGTTACCCACCTTAGAACTTTAAGCCCAGTGAATAGAGCACTTGCCTGAGAGACAGGAGACTTCTGTTCAGATCCTTTCTCCCCCATCTGGTGGGGATGGGGGGAGAATTGAACATGGGTCCACATCCCAGGCACGTGCTCTAATCCCTGGGCTAAAAGTTACAAGGTGGTCACTGCTGTCACCATCTCCTCCCGCCAGTTTTGGAACAGGACCCGATCCAGTACACAGCCTTTGAGCGCACACATCAGATCAGGTGCTGCATGCAAGTTAGGCAAGCAAAATCCTGTCTTCTGCAATTTGTGAATTGCTCTGGGGCTTAGATGGGAGAAAAGTGCCCGGACACCTAGAGGGAGGCAGCAGTGTGCATGCCCAAAGGCAGGAACTTGAGCACTGAGGGAACTTTTAATGTGAAATTTTGACAACAAATGACTTTAAGCACCTACAGGGTTTGGCGAGAGTTTTGAGAATCGCAGGGGAGCCTAAAACTGGGATTTAGGTGCCTAGGTACCTTTGCGACCCCAACCCCCATCCCCCAACTGGAGTGCCTTACAATTTCTAATGGTTCTAAATTAACTCTAGCATACATCAGGAAACACTTTCTCATGTGAGTAGCCCTTACTCACATGAATGATCCTGACAAACTCACATGAGTTGCCAATATTGTTTAAAGTCAGCCTGGCTGATTGAGCATTTAGATACTATAATGAAGAGTGCTCTAGAAATACCTACCATAGACAGTTGAAACAGGTGAATTTTGCAAATTGTTCAATCTGGAAGAGCTGAAAATTATAGAGAACTAAATCTCCTAAATAAATGGTTCTTGGATATCCATTGCCGAAATGTGTCTAGATTAAAGCACCTCCTGCAGTTTTGGATTGGAATACATCCATTGGGGGAGGGAGTGTGTGTTATAAACTGTACATGATTTCTGTACAAAACTGATGTTAAATGGAGAAGGAATTGATCATTGGAGAAATAGAAAATAACAAGGAATAACATCTTTTCCTATACTTTTTCAGGAAGAACAGTTTGGAATGTATGCATTATACAGCAAGAACAAACCACAATCGGATGCTTTGCTTACAAGCCATGGAAATGCATTCTTTAAAGTAATTACTATCCAGTTTCTTATTTAATGTGAATTGTGTGAACACCACTCACTGCCGTGTGTACTTTTATGCAGTATATCAAATATTGTTTACACATTCCTTTAATATTCCCACAGAATAAACAACAGGATTTAGGTGATAAGATGGATCTGGCTTCCTATCTGCTGAAGCCTATTCAAAGAATGAGCAAATATGCTCTTCTTCTAAAAGATATGATCAAAGAGTGCACTAAGACCCAGGAGCAGGAGCTCAATGATCTCAGGGCAGCTGAAGAAATGGTAAAATTCCAGCTTCGTCATGGAAACGACTTGCTTGCTATGGATGCCATTAGAGGGTGTGATGTAAGCATTTCTCAGTCCTTCCTTTATTTTTCAGATATCCCCTTGGCTTTGCTGCTGCAGTTTTCATTCAAAGACAGAAAGTTGCTAAGAGGCAGATTATTTTATTTTATTTTATTTTATTATATATATGTTGTAGCACATAGGAGCCCTAGTCATGGTCCAGGACCCCATGTGCCAGGAGCTGTACAAATACAGAGTCAGAAGACAGTCCGTGGCCCTAAGAGTGTACAGTCTAAGTGACATAATGCACTTCCCCCATTCATCCTTGGACTGGACAAAATCGGCTCAGCCGTCGCTTATCTTTAGTAGCATTGTCATTTTCTCCAATCAGGTCAATTTGAAAGAACAAGGACAGCTGAGATGTCAAGATGAGTTTCTTGTTTGCTGTGGAAGAAAGAAGTATTTGAGACATGTCTTCCTTTTTGAAGACCTCATCTTGTTTAGCAAAACAAAAAAGATTGATGGGGGATATGACATCTACATGTACAAACAGTCATTCAAGGTAAATGTAATCCTGCTGTTATGGTTTGGATAGCATGTACAATGCAGCATGCCTTCTGCCATCTGCTTAGTATTCTGAGTGGACAGGAACCCCATCCGTTTGACAATGGTAGCTGAAGGATCACAGTTCCATTGTACGTTACATTTCAAGTAGTTTGTGTGTGTTTTTTAAAAGTTGGAAAAGAGAGAAACAGAAACTGATGAGTAAAATGAGCAAAACATGTCTGTGTGTCTATACGCTGTATCATAAGTGCATGTATGTCTTGCTGGACCGGACTCATGGGAAACCAGGTGTTTCCTGTAGAAATAATTATTTTTAACATTTCTTTCATTACAACAAGAAGCGCCAGATATGTAGTTATGCCCTCTCAGCCACCATTCTGACTACAGACTTATACCTCTCAGTCTTAAGAGGTGTATGTGTGTGAAGCCAGGGTTTGCAACTATCTTTGTTTGGCAACACCAGATATATGCAAAACCCTGATTCACCAAAGCATGTGCTTAACTTTAAACATATGCTGAACTGAATTGTTGAACTGAGGCCAAACATAGAGCATTCTCCCTGCATACTAGACCCCAAGGGGCAGATCGTCAGCTGGTATATGTTGAACTATGACAACATCCACTAGCTGAAGATCTGCCTTCAGATATTCAGCTTCAACTTAATTCATTGCAGCTCTCTGAACTTCTGAGGATTCTGTGCTTCTCCTAGAGTTTAACACTGCCAGCTCCATGCTGCTATACAAAGAGATCACATGGGGAAACTAGAGTGCTGACTCGGGATATTGAAAATTCAAACAGAAATATTTATAGCTGTGTACAGTTGTACTAGCAAGGAATCAAGATAAAGACATTTTTCTACCATTATAGAATGAGCAATGCAAAGAATTCCACTAGATCAGTTTGTTATACATGTTTCCATCCAGTTGAATGTGTGCTTTTAAAATATGATTTTAGACGGCTGAGATTGGGATGACAGAGAATGTTGGAGACAGTGGTCTGCGATTTGAAATCTGGTTTAGAAGGAGGAGGAAATCCCAGGACACATACATCCTTCAAGCAAACTCAGCAGAAGTTAAAATTGCTTGGACCAGTATCATAGGAAGGATTCTTTGGAGACAAGCTCTGAGAAATCGAGGTACACCAACTATTTAATTCAGAAAGAAATTGAAGGGTTTAGCAGTCTACTCCTTGTAGTTCTATAAAGGCAAGTCAAACAATCCCATTAGGTGACCCTTATATGTCTGCAATCACCAAAGACTTCAATTTTAAAAAAGCAACCGGAAAACAGTTTCTTCAAACAGCACTCCTAAAACAATTACAGCACAATAAAGTTGTCTCTCTACAATTAGTAGGCTTTGGGAGGGCCTCTTAGATATGTTGCGAGCACTGTGGGAAAACCTAGTTTTTAAACACTGGATTTTTTATTGCTTATTACAACAATCTGTAACCCACTAACTCCCCTTTTTGTCCTATGACTGCAGAGGTGTTAACAGGCCATTCTATCTTGAATGGTCCCTTAGACTCTGTGCTAACTACTTATGCTAAGCTATCTGTTCCACCTTGCATTTTGCTATGATGCTGGGGGTTCCTTTCCCAGATCTGAAAAAGAAATTGGTCTAATAAAAGATATTACCTCACCCACTGTGTCTCTCTACTAGCCTGGGACCAATATGGCTACAGCTATACTGTATACCCTTAATGGTGGTAAGTATGGAACATAACCCCCTGGGAAACCTATGTGGAATACACACTTGGTTTTCAGTCTTGCCACAGTAGGTAGCACTGCGTCTTACAAATGCAGCTAATCAGGGGTGAAAGTAACTTAAAGGACTTGCCGGTACTCCAGAGTCCTGCAGAGGGGGAGGGGCCTCGACCGGAAGAGGCGTGGCCTCTATCGGAAGAAGTGGGGCCTTTAAAACCCAGGGCTTTTAAATCAGGATTTAAAGGGCTCGGGGATTCAGCTGAAGCTAGGAGCCGGGCCCTTTAAATCACCCCCGGAGCTACCAGCTGCAGAGGCAGTTGGAAGCCCTGGGATTTGGGCAGGGGTGAAAGTAATTTACATTTCTTACCCATATGGTCCAATCGCAAGCAACCCACCTCTCCTACATGCTTCATGGATCCCTCCCATTGCATAACATAGATAGAGAAAATAAAACTACTATTACTACTACCACCAGTACTGTCTGTAATAAAACTTTACTATTGGAATAAGCCTGAAAAAGTGAAAACTCACTGTAACATTTTTCTCTGTCTTCCCTCCTCCTCCAGCCAGGCTGCAGACACTAGGCTCCATGCTTTCTCCCCGCCTGGCACTGAGCAGCAGCTGCAGGGGCTTCCCTCTAGCTTGCAGCAGGGAGCAGGGAGACTGGCTGAGGGAGGGAGAAGCCTGCCTCCTGCATAAGAACAGTTTAAACTCAGCTGTTCCCTGCGCGGTTCAGTAACATTTCAAAGAGGACCTGCAAGCAGTTTGGACATCACAACCATGATCCTCTGCTGGGGAGGGAATGGGATAGATTTGAACTTGGAAATGGTTCCTGATTTTGATTGCGTTTTTTGTGCATAGGAGATCCCCTCATCCCGGGGGCAGAAAAGAACTGCCCCTGCCATGGTCACACACAACCTCCCCCCTCCCACCCCCCAACAACAACTGGGAGTGAAATTAACAAGGATGCCAGAAACGGCTTCTAACCCTGGGGGCTGAACTGTGCAGGGAACAGCTGAGTTTAAGCTGTTCTTATGCAGACAGCAGCAGCAGGCATCTCAGCCAGTGTCCCTACTGCAAGCTAGAGCCTAGAGGAGAACCCCTGCTGGGGGTGGAGGGGGAGGAATGCAGAGCCTGTCTGCAGCCTGGCTGGAGGAGGGGGAGGGAGGAGACGAGAAACCAATGTGACAGTGAGTTTTCCCCTTCCACCTGCTTTTATTAGCTCTGGATTTAAGTTGTGCAGCCAAATGCTTGTATTTGTTGTGTATATTAGTATTGGAGACAAGATCTCCTCATCCCGGGGGCAGACAAGGACTGCCCCTGCCATGGTCAAACACCCCCCCCCCCCAGCTACTGTGACTGAAATTAACAAGGATGCCAGAAACCCCTCCTAACTGAACCATTCAGGGAACAGCTGAGTTTAAACTATTCTTATGCAGGGGGCAGGCTTCTCCCTCCCTCAGCCAGTCTCCTTTTCTTACCGGTCCTCTGTACCAGCCTGTACCAGCTTACTTTCACCTCTGCAGCTAATAGTGCTTAGAAGTGAGCTCCAGAAGAAAAAATTAGGTGGCTGCCCTTTCTTGGGGGGGGGGGGGATTTTTTTTTAAGGGCTATGAGTAAAACCTTTTGTTCATCAGACGTGCAGGGTGGTGAAGAGCTCTCCTTGTTTGTTTTAATGTTAGAAATATCAGTACAGGGAGCTCTGGTCTTGCTACAGTCTCTCTGGAAGCTCCAAATGTGAATTGTGAGCTCTCTCAGCCCTTATTTGAAGGGCAAATTAAATCTTTAACCAATACATCTTTCTCCCATGGATTTGTCAGGCACTTAAGTTAAATTGATGCAGACAAAATCAAAACAAATGACAAAAGAGGGTGAAGAGTTTCAAGCAGTCTGATTCAAAAATACCTCCCCCTCTTTTAGTCCAGTAGTATCGCTGATGAGACAAAGTGGGTGAGGTAATACCCTTTTTTGGACCAACTTCTGTGGGTGAAAGACCCTTTCAAGCTTAGACAGAGCTCTTCTTCAGGTCTGGGAAATGTATTTAGCTGTGACACTCTGAGTACAAGGTGGAACAGATTGTTTAGCATAAGTAGTTTGGTATACATAGTTATGGTATCTCTAATGTCATTCCTACCATTTTGCTGTCATCCATAGACAAAAATAGGGTAGACATTTCTAATGTAAAAGTCAAACAGGAAGGGAAGGAAGGAAGGAAAGAAAAACAACAAGGAAACAAAAAGTTCTTACCTTTTAGGCCTTCGTTATACAACATAATGAAGAAAGGGGCATGATTTCCTCTCCCCCTTTTTTTCAGGTTACTTTAAATTTAGAAGTTAAATACATGACTCAGAAAAAAGAAAATTAGAAAATAGTAACTTTGGGGCAGAATCCTATTTGGTGGTAAGCATTTTTGGGGAGATACTAACGAGTAGACTTTGTACTAGTTGGTCGATTTGAAGCTTTAACTCAGCCACTTTAATGCTTTCCTCTTTTTTAAATCCTTTTTCCTTTATTCTTCTCTAGCCAATCACTTCAGAATTCCCCCCAGAAATTCCTAATTCACACCAAAAGAGAAGTAGCACAGAAAGCGACAGTAAACTCAGAACTGACATGAAAGGAATAGATATGAACAAAGGAGGAGGGACATGGCATATTTATTCTAAATCCATCTGGGCATTCCATGAATTAATGCTGCAGCTTTTTTCTTTCTGAGAAGTACTTGTAGCAATAGTGTCTTCTTAAGGATTTGGATATTTCTAAGTTCTTATAATTGGAAAGATTTTTGTACATCTTTCTTTTTTAAGGATTATTGAATGTGTATGGTCAGCTTCAATTTGGCTCTGTTGTTTTGTAAATATCCCATCAAAAGATCATGTGCCTGATTAATGGTGATAAACTACATTCGCAGATTCATTTCATTACCTTAATGGGTTTTTAGAAGAATGGTTCCCAGCCTGTTTGAGAAACTCTGCTACCAGGCTAAGACCTTGATGTACCAGTCAGTGCCTGCCTCCTTCCACTGAGCTGTGTGCTTTAATCCACAATTATTAGAGAAACAATAAGTTCATTTTTACTGCAGACCTGGGGTCAGTTAATGACATCTAAACTACTTAGAAGAAAGCAGGGCTTAAAATCTCATAGATTATTTCACAGAGCCTCCCCCCCCCTCCCGCATACCCCCAGTATGCTATAAAACCTCCAGGGCCCAGTGGGCAGGGAGTGCCTCTGGCCTTCTGCCCTGCTGCAGGTTGGTGGGGCAAGAGGCTTCTGCCCTGTGGAGCTGCAGGGCTCCGGGCTTCAGCTGTGGGAAGTGGGGTTGTGGGGCGTGTGCGTGCCGGGGCTTGGGGCATGCCAGGGCTTAGGAATTCAGCCCCACGGGAGGCACCAGGGCTCAGAGCTTCAGCCCTAGGGGTGAGGCACTGGGGTGCCAGGGCTCCTTGTGGGTTTAAAAATATTTACTGGCACTCTACTCCAGATTGCTCCAGCTGAATTTAAGCCCTAGAAGAATGGGAAAATATCTGTGCACATTGAAAGCTTTGGACAAATTGAGCCTCTGTGCCGCAAGCCATTTATTTTACATCATCAGGATAATCTCTAGGGAATTGGAAGCAAAGGCCTGAGAGAGATCACTGAGTGCTAGAAGTAAAGCCACTGAGGAGTGAGGGCTGATTGGCACAATTCCTGAGGCCTTTGTGTGTTGGAGGGTCTGACTCTTCCCCCTGTGATGAAATTGGGTCAAGGAAAACTTCTGTTTCTGTTCCTCTTGCTTTAAGACTGAGGCTTTGTACACACTGCAGCTTACGTCGGTATAACTTATGTCGCTCAGGGGTGTGAAAAGCCACCCCCTCCTCCCCCGAGCAAAGTGCATTACACTGACCAATGTGGATAGCACTATGTCGGCAGGAGAGCTTCTCCCACCGACATAACTCCAGAAGAGCTTAAAGCATCTGCACTAGCAGTGGTACAGCGGCACAAGTGCACCATTGTAAGCTCTGTAGTGTATCCAGAGCTCGAGTTGTTTTTTGTTTGCGTGCATCATGGACAGCAGCAAAGCTTGTTCCCCTACAACAGGGGTCGGCAACCTTTCAGAAGTCGTGTGCCAAATCTTCATTTATTCACTCTAATTTAAGGTTTCACTTGCCAGTAATATATGTTAATGTGTTTTAGAAGGTCTCTTCCTATAAGTTTTTAATATATAACTAAACTATTGTTGTATGTAAAGTAAGGTTTTTAAAATGTTTTAACAAGCTTAATTTAAAATTACATTAAAATGCAGAGCCAGGACCTGGGCAGTGTGAGTGCCACTGAAAAACAGCTAGCGTGCCGCCACGCCTGCGGCAGCACGCATGCCCTGCCCTGCCCCTATGCCCTGCCTCAGCCCTGTCCCTACAGGAAGGTTGGTTGGGAATACAAACCCAAGCCCAATATTAGTGCTAACTGCAATTGAGGTGTTTGTAATGGCAGCTGGTTTTTGCTTGGACCAGGAGTGAGACTTCACTAACTCTTTTCACGTACGTCGCTGAACAGCCCTCAGATAGTAATGAATGGTTTTTAGTTGCTACTTACATGAGCAGGATTTGAAATGCAGCCCTGAAAGACTCTATCAGCCCCCTAAGAAGCCTTCCATGTCCTCTTTAATTTGCACAATCATAGTCCCCAATCTCCTCCAATCAAAGGGACCGTTCTTTCCAAACTCCCCTTGGTGAGCAAGTTGCCTCAAAGAGAGCGGGGACTGGCCAGGCCCAGAGAGGGGAGCATGCCACCCTAATTGTGTTGCATGCATAATAAAACAGTACCATAATGTTCATGCTGCTCTGGTAGTCTCCATCCTTGGCACAAGCAGCCATCCATCCACAACGGGGAAAAAAAAGTTTAATAAGGGTAGATTCTCTGCCAAGAACCTTAAGTTAAAGGAGGGAAGATATTTGTACTGCTAGCCTCAAAGTACTGTGTAAAACAGTCCTGACACTAAAGTTAACATCATAATATGGTATCCTGGTGGCAATAGGCTTGGTGATTTGTGCTAGACATAAATGACATGCCACTTCCAGGGCTATTTTTTAGTAAGAGTGAAGTTATGAACTCTACTTTGAATTGCAATGTATTTGACTGGTGTGACTGTGGATGTTCTGAAACTGAGTCACATTCAGTGGTGATGAAAACAACGATCATACCATTTTCCCTCTAAAGAATTATTCTGTAATGTTTGAGGATGGTTGGAAAACAAATCTCACTTTGCCATTAGGAAAAAAAACCACATACTGGTAAAAAGATTCAATAATAATAGTGAAATGGGTCTGAGAGATGGCACCAGAGGAGATGGCACCATCCCTTACAATCCTTTAGTTACTTTATAAAAAATGAAATCTGACTGACTCAAGTTGCCAGTGTCTGGCTGGCTCCAGAGCTAGAGTGTTTGCAGCTGATAAATGCTTTTCTCTCCTGTAGGGGGTCAGTAAGCTACTGCCTAAGGTACTGGAAAGAGGAAAATATTTTCATTCTCTCATAGCAGCATAACTAAAACATCAAAGGGGTTGCTGATCTTTTTCATATGTGCATTTTCCCACTTTAGAACTCAGAATGCAAGAAATGGTGTCAATGGGAATAGGCAATAAACCTTTCATGGACATCAAGCCCAGTGAAGCAGCCATAAGCGACCGAGCAATAGATTACATCATGAAGGGAACAGGTACTGTCTACTACTCACATTACATTGCTGTTCTGCCTTCCCACTTGCCAGTCTGCTAGGATGATTGTCTTCATTAATTTTTTCACGCTCTTTATTAAAAAAAAAAAAAAGTTGATTGCAACATATTTCTGCAAAGAATTGATTGTACTTTTGTATTGGTGTCATAGATTTAGTATCTTATTTCTGTTGTTAAACTCATAGAACTTCAGCAATACAGACCTCAAAGTGTATTCAATCTCTCCTGGTCAGAAAATCTGGAGAGCACGTGGGCAGCTGTGGGCTGAACAAATGGACTTTCCTAAACTCAGTTCAATAACATTTTAATTCAAGTAGTAGAAGATTAGTGAGCTAGCCTATTACACTGTACCAATCCTGTTTTATTTCTTGTTCAAAATAGCATTTTCCCTTATTCACCTTGTTCCCTTCCAATGATCAAAGGTTCTTGTTTGCTTGTAGAATCAAGATCTCGAGCATCAATAGCAGTGTCTTCATTTGATCACTCCACTCCATTTAAAAGGCCGCATTCCACTATCTCAAACAGTAGCACATCTTCCTCAAGCAGCCAGTCCTCTTCTTCCATTTTGGGATCACTGAACCTGCATGTGTATTCCAGCCCACCTCATCCAGGCTTATTAGGACCACCCTTCTACCACTGGTCATATGATATTAGAACCTGCATTGAGGAAGATGAACTGGAGCAGGAAACTGGCAGTCAGCCTTCAATGAGTGAGTGAATTTCAGCATCTGGATTAGAAGGGATTTGTAAGGATTTTGAACATGGCAGGTTGTTCTGGTTCTGATGTGTGTATCTCGATGGATCGACACACCCAGATGTGTAGAGGTAGAATACATCAGAGCTTTGTGATTTATGTCTTCGGCTATACTTTTAGTTCCTCAAATTGATCACATTTCTAGTTCCAGGTAGCAACAACCATGACAGCTCCTTGCTGCTTTCTGGAGCCATCACTGTCACCTAGGGTGGGATGTACAAGTAGTGCCTCCGCAAGTGGTTATCTTAAACTTTTTATTTTAAGAACTCTTTAAATACATGAACCAAATAAGGGAAACAATGGTGACACTGACTCCCACATCACTGCACAGGCACTGCATTACTCCTTAGGCCCAGTTCCTTAGGGCTAGGCAATCTTAGCCTTCTTCCAAACTTTTTGTGGGGGTCTGTGTGTGCACGCTCCTCCTCAGTCCAATGCCCACACCAATGGAGAAGGCTATTAGGATGGTGGTTTTTATCAAGAAGAGTATATCTATCTAAGGAGATTGTCTATAACTTTATAAAGAACTGGTTAGGCCACACTCAGAGTATAGTGTTCAGTTTGGATCAGTAGAGTCCTAAAATATTAGACACTGAAAGATATATTGTCTTTAAATGTGTAAAGACTGTTGGACTACAGGCCTAGACAGAGTCTAACTTTGCATGCTTTCTTCCTGTTTCTAGTGACAGAGAGTTCAGAATCATCCCAGTGCACTTCCGGTGAAAGTGTGAGTGGTTTTAGTAGCTCTGCCCATCCTGGATTGTCCCAGCTCTCTACAGAGACGTTCTTGGATGAAGATGCTTCAAATCCTGGCTCTAAACCTCCTTCCCAGTGCACATCTCCTGCTCTCCCTGAGAAGAATCCTAGATCAAAACACACCAACCAGTATGTTACAGCAGTAAGTATTTCACCTTTTAGCTCACAAGTCGTACAAAAAGCCTTAATTGATTTCACTTATTATGATTACCAATCATTTTACCAACATGGCAATACTGAACTAAGCTGTTTTCTAAGACCTTGATTGTCGGGTCTTGATCTGAGCATACTTCACATTGAACTCAGTAAGACTCTTAGAGCCAAATTCTGCTATCAGTTACACCCATGCAACCTACTGATTTCGTTTGGGTTGCATAATTGCACAGTGCTTCATAGTTGCAATGGTGATTCCAGTGGGCTTGTATGGGTGTGAATGAGAGCAGGGCTTGGCCCTTAGTGTTGTTTAAATGTAGACATTTTTTATACAGTTTTATAGCTGATGGATTTTAGTCTCCATTTTAGAAACAACTTATCTTCACAGGGGAAATCCATGTTTTTTCTTTTAACCCCTTGGAACAGTAAAAAGAGCTGGTATCTGAGTCTGTTCCCTGTCAGGCAAAGGCCTACATCACAGAGCTAGCACCACAGTTGGCCATGATTGCAGCTTCCTGGTGGCAGTTCCATCAGAGAGGTCAAGGACTGAATAGACCTGGAGGCTGTACTACCCTTTCATACTGAGAGGGGGTGATCCCTGCAGGGCAATGTGCCACCAGTGTCTTTGGATAAACAAAGAACTTCACACTCCGGGGCTGTCAACCCAGCACCTTTCAGCAGTAACTCTATTCACTTAAAAACCCTTTCCTGGTCCAAATGCTGCTTTCAATTACAATTCTACTCTGAGTTCAGCAGAATGACTGTGACATACACTGGTGAAACTGAGAACAGAATTTGGCCTGTATACACTAACTGCTCTGAACTGCCCGTGCATGAGAAGGTCAACATTTCTATTATTTGTTATGTAGGTAGAATGTATTTGTATTGGCCAAACTCTGTTGGCATTAGTCATGTTGTACCTTATTATGTGAATAGTCGTATTGATTTAATGGGGCTTCTTGGGGAGTAAGTCCCTACTCAATGTAAATGTGGCAGAATCGGGCTTTATGGATTTGGAGAGAGCACTTAAAATTGGACGACACAAACAAATTAAGTGCCTCTTGCACAGTAATGCTAGAGTAATAGAAGCTGCATCTTGACAGTGGTGGCTAAAAGCAACAGTTAAACAGCGCTGGGATTGGCAGCTGTTGGCCTCCTGCTGTGAAAAGTCTCTTCAGTAGCCCTCACAAAAGAATTTCAAACTGCAGGAGTATGACCAAGTCTAAATCCCCAAAAAGAGGCACCCCCCTAAAGTCCTGAGAATGAAACCCCAGTCTCTCTTGAACACCTTACTTTGACTGCAACTCAAGACATAGCCTGGCACCATAAAGAAAGCAGGGCTACAATGTACTTCTCACTCACACACTGAGTCTGAGTGACAACGGTCTCTGCACTCCTCCCAGAAACTGTAACATCATGAAGTCTGGAGCCAGCATCCATCTGAGAGTTGCAGGTGCCCTTCAAGTTAACCTCTGTAGACAAAGTATAGAGCTTCCTGCTCTATGGTCAGCACTGCTGATAATGTGTTTGTTTCACTAGAGGACAAAGGCTAGAGGATGCTACCCAACAGGATGTGCAGTCAGCAGAGTATCTCCGAGGTCCTATATGTCACTTGGTTACATGTCAACTTGAACAAAAGTAGAGTTAGAACACAATGAATACTGGTAATTAATGTTGCCACAAGCGACAGTGATTTAAAGGAGAGGTTCCCAAAGTATATAACTTGTAAAGCTGAAGCAATTAGGAAATAAAGTGCTATTAGAATTAGTCAGAGCAGTCACCTTTTTAAGGCTCATGTCCCTTGTGCTTGAATACTACAACAGTGTTCTGTGTGATTTTTATTTCCTCTATAATGAAAATCCCTGTTTGTGCAAGGACATTAATGACAACACGATCCCTTCTTGGATCTATGCGGGCCTGGTCCCATAGACAAATATCCATGCTGTGTTTCCAGGGGACCCTCTAGATTTCATTCGGGATAAATTAAATACATGATGTGTTAAGGGTTTGATTAGCACAGGTGCAAATATGTACCTACTTTGCTTGTGCAAAGTTGGATTGGATGCTGGTGTGCAAATTGGGATTTGTGTGTGTACATGGTTGATGGTAATCTATCTAGCCTGCAAGTTCATAAATTGGAATTTATGGATATCTAACCATAGTGCACACACAAAATAACACATTTGTGTGTGCACAAATGCACAACTAGCTAAGGTCTGAAAAATTGGCCCTAAGCTACCTAAGGAAATGAACAAACTAAAACAAACTCATACTGATTCCAAGTATTATATTGTTCTATACGGAAACAGGAAGTCACAGAATATAGGCCAAATTCTCCTGCCAAAATGTAGACAGTATAACACAGCTGTTTTCTGGCTGGTAAGCAGTGCAATCCCCTGTATGTGGCAAACCACAGACTGCTCTTTCACCTACCTAGAGCTGAAGGGAGCTAGAGCTTCCCTGATCCAGGATTAAATCAAGGCCTCCTGACCAATATGGATCAGAATGGGGGCCCTATCTATCTGCCCTTGACTCCAGACACCAGTCGAGGCATGCATCAAACTTGTCCTTGCCAAACCAGCCAAGGAGAAGTGTATCAAGAACACAGTGCTGACTTATTCCAGCTGCAGATGGAAAACATTAAGCACAAATAGCATCCGTGGTTCTGCTGCATTTTGAAGGCAGTGTAGGTGAGCTTGTCTGTAAATTCAATATTCAGCATACATTTCCCTAAACTGCCTCCATTTTTTGGCTTACACCTCACTCCAGGTGCACGGCATTTGTATTGTCCTTCCTGCCACAGTTAAATAGAGAACATCTCCAACAGTCCACAGCTCAGGAGTTGGGCTCCTTCTAGGCACACATTGCACTCTTTTTTTTAACATGAGCATGGGTGAACGTAAGTGCTGATCCAGCAAAGCACTGAAGCTTGTGAATAATCCCACTGATGTGAAAGGCACTACTTACATGTTTAAATTTAAGCACATGCTTAAGTGCTTTGGTGGGCTGGGGATTTACTGAAGAATCTGGAGCACTTGGCTCTAAATTGTTAATGAAACCCCTTTGAGCTTTCACAGCCTTATTTCTTACTGTTAACCCTGCATATTGATTAATCTATGGGAGGATGAAAGTGTAAGACGTGTCTTCTGCGGCCTCTGTGGTGACACTCTGACCTCTGCATTGCTGTGTGAGACTCATGATGGTTCCCTTGCTCCCCAGGCTGAGAGCACTGCCAGCACAGCTTGCTCACTCCAGGTGCTGGAAGGAAAAGCTTTGTGTCACTCATAGCAACCCTTTGGGCTCTTTAAGGAGAAGCATAGACTGGTTCTGAGGACACCCATTCTCTTTAGCCACCATGATGGTGGCTGCAGCACAAACTTTTATAGACTCATAGACTTTAAGGTCAGAAGGGACCATTATGATCATCTAGTCTGACCTCCTGCACAGCGCAGGCCACAGAATCTCACCCACCCACCCCTAACCTATATCTGAGTTATTGAAGTCCTCAGATCGTGGTTTAAAGACCTCAAGGTGCAGAGGCATAGAATTGAGGAAATGGGCTCTGATAGGGACGTGCAACAGATAAAACCATCATGGAGGAGAACTGTGGATTTTATGGTTGGCATAAAAAGGTAATTTGGATGCCTGTTTAGAGACTACATAGAAAAGTAACTACTCTGAAAATAGCTGGGTCCTGATCCTGAGTTTATCACAGAGAGAAAATTCCCATTGGTTTGAGGATTATGAGTGTCAGATTAGGCCTATGGATTTGAAATATTCAGTGTAGGTGTAGCCATCTCAGTCCCAGGACATTAGAGACACGTGGTGGGTAGGGTGGCCAGGTGCCCAGTTTTTGACTGGAAAGTCCAGTAAAAAAGAATGCCTGATAGTGTCTGATCACTGCGGGCGGAGGAGACGGGGAGGTGCTGGGTCATCACCCTTGCTAGCCCTACTCAGCCCGGTGTTGGGCAGCTGCAGCTCCACAGGTGATTCCCCCGACCCGGACAGCAGGTGCGAAGGGAAAAGCAACGAGTGATGGGGGAGGAGGAGGGGAGGGGAGTGAGCGGAGTCTTGGGGGAAGAGGTGGAACAGGGCCTATGGGGAAGAGATGGGGCAGGGGCAGGGCTTTGGAGGGGAAGAAGTGGGGCAGGGCTGGGGCCTCAGTGGGGAGAGGCAGGGCAGGGGAGGTTCCGGCACTCCTGCTGGAGTGTCCATTACCAAGTTGGCAACCCTAATGGTGGGTGAGGTAATATTTTTTTATTGAACCAACTTCTTTTGGTGAGAGAGACAAGCTTTCGAGCCACACAGAGCTCTATGGATTTCAAGAGTAATTGAAGGGACATATCAACAAATAACTTTGAGATATAATTTTCTTAGAAACCAAAATGTAAAAATGGGTAAATGTGTTCTGGGGACATTATTATGAACGATTTCCTGCTGCATGTATAAAATCAGGAAGATGATGGTGCATCTTATATTTTTATTTTATGAAGCAAAACATATTGATGATATCCAATATTTTCATCTTCAGTTTCTTATGATTAAGCAGAGGTAATGTTTAGAAATGTTTAAGGACACATTTTTGAACTATCCCTAGAACCAGGAGAATGTTATATGATGTGCCATTGTGACAAAAAGGTTCTGATGATCCCGCTGTTGTGTTAGTATGATCCAGGTTATTCCTAGCAAACTGTAATGTTGGTTTTAATTAGATTTCCCTCCCTTTTCCGTCAGAACAAAACCTCTCATGTATTAGGCCTCTCAACAATGGTTTGACTGACAGGCATAAATTCAGTAAGTAACTGGTTTTCTCAGCTCAATCCTTATACTAAAATGATCAAGCTAATAAGACTCCAGGCTGCCACGTTAATTATAAGATAATAACCAATTAAATTGGGGCATGAGAGAATGTCTTAAAACTGATCTGCATGTTCTAACAATATTAGAAAAGTTATTGAATCCTATTTGTGTCACCCCTTATTAACAATCTTCTCTAGAGAGTGCTCTGGTATAAAAGTACTATACTTTCTCCCTGTAATTCACTCTCTTCCTTCACTGAATGTTTCCCCTTTCTCATATCTGCCTCTCTGGCCCACAGAAATTTGCTTTGTGGGTTGCACACATGCTGCTATAACAATGGTATGAAATGATGTAACGGGGCCTACGTTCTACTATTTGCATAATGCCGGACATAGTGCAGTACTGCCTATTTTTGCTTATGCCATTTGGTATGTGTCTATTATGTATGTACATATACATGTCATCTTAACTGTTTAATTTTAAACACTGGTGTTTATGCCAACAAAGAAGTAAGGTGCTGATGGAGATGATGCATTTCTAGCATGCGCTTACTCAAGTAGTAAAGACAGAATCCAGCACGGAATGCCTGGATTCAAAGCCTGGTAGGCTGAAGGTGCTGGCTGCATGCAGCAGGCTGAGCTTGTCTCTAGGAGGTTTGCCTGTCGTGGGAGTTAGCAGCCAGAGGTTAGGAAAGTCCATGCAGATAAACTCCCTGCCTGTCGTGCTCAACAACTCCTGATTCCCAAGCCCATCTGCAGCTCTTCAGGGTATGTCTACACTGCAATTAAACACCTGGGGCTGGCCTCTGCCAGCTGACTCAGGCTCCCAGGGCTTGGGCTAACTCTGTTTAATTGTGGTATAGACTTTAGGGCTTGGGCTACAGCCCAAGCTCTGGGACCCTCCCACCTCGCAGGGTCCTAGAATCCAGGGTCCAGCCTGAGTCCGAACAGCTACACCTCAATTCAACAGACTTAGCTCAAGCCCTGGGACCCTGAATCAGCTGGTACAGGCCAGCCACAGGTGTTTAACTGTAGTGTAGACATATCCTCTGTCATCCCCTGCTACCTCCTGGCTCACAAATACACACACAAGGACTGCATAGCCTTTGAGGGGAGTTACAGCACTAGAATTGACTAACCTGTTTGTGTGGCCAGGGATGCCTGAGGCAGACTGTTCCAGGCTCTGCTGCTATAGGTCAGGCTACTATATATACTGTTTGTATTTGTACAAAAATATGGGAGTGTTTGGAGGGAAAACACTCAGTCTCCCTTGTGTAGCTAGAGAAATGCCCTGTATTATTAATTTCATGTTAAAGTAATTTAAAGTCAAACAAAATAACTGGGAAGAAAAGAGGAAAAACACATTCACAAAAGCAAAACAAAAAACCCTGAATGTCAAAGTTGTTTCTGTTTCACAGAGTTTGAAATGGAATCATTTTCCATGGTGTCTTTTGTGAGTTTTTAATCAAAATATTATCAATTTTTATTAAAATAAGCTAAATTTTTCATTTCCTGAGAATCGCATTTTCTTATTGGAAACAGAGTTTTCAGTAAACTAGTCATTTCAATAATTATTTCTAAAATGATTTTGATAAACATTTAAATAACATTGCAAATAATATATGGATTAAAAATGCCAGGGAATATTTTTTCAAAAAGCAAAAAAATTTGGTAATGCCAGTAAGTTCTCATAAAAAGTTTAGTTTCCTAAAATAGGCCATTTTTCACAAAAAATCTTTTTTTGATATAATTTTGACCAACTCTACAAATAACATTTACAAAATTCCCAAATATAATTTAAGAATGGAAGAGACCGCATTGTCAGAAACCAAAGATTTATCACACCATCAGTTCTTAAAATGAACTCTTATTGAAGTCAATGGGGAATCTTTGCCTAAAAATTGGCACAATATGCCCCAAGATACATACCCTACTAATGTGTTAGATAAGGAACAAGAACACAAAAAGGACTGCCTCTGCACGCAGTCATCACAACAGAGATGTGCAAAGGTAAGTTTTAGGCCAGTTTTCCACCTACTCTGTGCCCTGCTTTCTGTACAGATTGGCTAAACCCCAGCAACTACCCAATCGTGGGTTTTTAGGGAGAGGGATTTTTTCCTTTGTCTAATGAATTAGTCCTTCATTTTACTCTTTTTATCTCACAGCTGATCAGATTTGTGAAAGAATTGTGGGTTTTATGATAAAAGCATGACATTTCCCAGAGTCTTAGGGCATGACCTATAAAGATTTTCAAATATGGGGCCATCACCAACTCATCCCATGCTGGCCATGGCAGCCATTTTAAATTCTGAATGCATTTTTTCTAATGTTTTTCAGATACTGATTGTTTATAGTATTAAACCATCCCACTGTGGGGTTTTTTTGTATTTTATTTTGTATTTTTATATTCCTATTGCCCTAGGTGACCTAAAAACTAAAGCAATGAAATTGAGATTATACAAAAATATTTAGAATGAACATGCGTTGTAGGTGCATCAAGGAGTATTTATAGAAATATTAATTACATAGAAATATAACAAGTTTACAAGTTTCTGTTCATGAACAGGAAATTACATTTCTCTTTTCTAATAACGATATTTCAGATCGGTCTGTGCTTAACAGGATATTTCTGTGTCTCAAAAAGATTGAAAAGGCATCTTAAAATGCAGCTTAAAATGAATTAAGAAACAAGGAAGTCTTTCAGTCTTCAATATATTGAAACATTGCATTCCCCACCATTTTTCAAGAAGAAGAGCTGCAATTTGGTCCTGGAGATCTCCCTTGCACGAGGTCTGCTGAACAAGGGGAGTTTATTTTGCTTGATATGCTCTGTTAATGACTTGGTTTTGTCTTGCAATCTCTCTGTTTTAAATGAGATGTACTGCTGCTGCCTGATCTTCTCAAGTTCCCTAGCGGAGACAATCACAGCAGGGTCTGCAATGTCTTCAGTGTCCAGTTTAATTAAGTCTACACTCTCCTCTGAGAAGAGGTTGCTCATGTCTTCTATGACTTCAACAAGTGCCTTGACATGTTGTGTAAACGAAGCCTGGGCACTACCATCTGCGCATGGTGCTTTGTGTTAGACCCTTTTCAGGTGGTTCCTTTCTCTGCTGTGGCTTCAAATTCTCCTATCACCCTGGCTACTTCTGGTCCCGCTTTCATCCACCGTCGAAGGGCCTCTGGACTTTGTGTTAGATCAACAGCTCCACTATGCCCTTCGATTATGGCATTATTTTGCTCATGAGCTTGGTCAAGCGCAATTCCAGAGAAAGTATGCTGGGTCTTGCAAACTGTGGATTTCCTGTTCAGGAACTCTTTAGCTGTGTCTGGATACACTGTGTGAAGGCTTACCGTATCTTGTGGATGAACAGGCACCTACTGAGCATAATTAGTATGATCTAATGCAAAGAACCAGAGAAACCGCTTTCCAAGGCATTCAGTGTATAAAGCAAGGTTTGACAGATTGACAGCACATAGGTCAAGATGAGAAGCTCCAGATTAAGTGTGGTATGTCAAAAGTGGAATGTTGGGTTTTCTAGTTTCCACTTGCCACACCATTTATATTACCCCATGTGGCCTCATCTTCCCTGAGACCTTGGATATACTGTGTGTATGCATTTTAGAGCAAGATGTACTGACCCACTGGTAGGCCAAAGTGTCTCATGAGACACTTTCAGGAAGGAGTCAGCTGTTCCTGGGGAAGCCACTTTGGCCTGAACAAGGGCTTCTGTCCATCCACTGTCTTCTAGCCAATCTCAATCAGCTTTAGACTTGCCATTTCCAGATGAAGACCACTCAACATAACAAATTTGTCCTTTCCATTCCCAGCAGGCCAGGTCAACTGTATCAGTTTGATTATGCTGAAAAGGAGTTGATCCACCGTGATCACTGGCACATGGATTTAGGTGGTGCACAGCGTTCCTTATCACATCCATGGCCTAACGAATCATTGCACAGACTTGGAGTCATCTGGAAAGGGGAAGAAGCGCAGTGATGGCTGGGGCGAAGTCTGGGATGGTAAGCTCCCCAGGAAGTGTCTTGTTCTCCATTGAAGGTATCCCGACTTGCTTGCCTTACTTGTTCAAGCCACCTGCATTCTTTTTGCAGGGCTTGCGTAATCAGTTGGCAGTCTGTTTTCATTTCAACATTTGTATCAGGGATGGCAGCATTGGTTTTCTTCAAAATCATTGGAGGGACAATTCTATAAGACTCAGGAAGTGATGATATAGACTTCTTCACTGATGCCGCAGTCTCTCAGTCCAGGGTGGAAATTCTGTGGACAACTCCCTCCACTTGAGGATGCTGATAATGTGATGTCCCAATTCTCTGGGAGGAGTCTGTTGCTGTGGTGGAGCTAGGATTGTGGTCTATGTTGTCTATGGCTGCAACAGTGAACAGACTACCATGGAGCTTGAGCGGACAGACTACATTCTTGTCCTCGGAGTGTTGGCATGCATTGTTTGCCATGCTGGTAGAGAGGCTAACACTCTCTGTCATAGGAGATAGTGGACTATCCAAGTTTAAAGGAAGTATCTACTAGCTCACTTTTTCATGGCAGTGCATGAAGGATCAAACTAGTGTACACTGGAAAAGGCATTTCTCGAGCTTCGTTGTGGTTCAAACTTTCTGTTCCTTCATGGCAATGGATGTTGTTGTTGTATTGCAACAGCTGTGCCAAAATAAGGGTAGCTGGATGAATGGAAACTTGTTCTGACTGAGTTTTAATGTTTGAACCACACAATATCATGGACATCAGTGCCAGTAGTGACTCAAGCACAGATTTTGCCTGGCATCCTGGGTCAAATGATGCAAGTAGACTGTTCTTTTGTTTAAAACAGGTCCCTTTGAATATTTTTTTGTTTGGGACAGGTGAAATGCTGCTTCATCAGTTTTCCTCATGTGCACTTCAGAGGACAAGTTTAATGCCCTACTTGAAGGCAAGGAGCACATCACATCCTTCTTTGTGTGCTTGGAGAGCTGGAATGTGTGAAAGGATATGGGATTTTATTTCACTGTGTTGTGAATGCGGGCAGGCAGCTGTTCTAGTCTAGCTGTATAGAGCATCATGAGGACAGCTAGTTTAAACACTGCACCCACGTCTTCGTTCAGTTTTGTCTCTTCAATCTATGTTATCAGTTCAGAAGAGATAGTCCCATGTGATCTCTTCTCTGTATTGCTTTGCTCAGGTTTCTTCCCCCTTACTTTGCTGTAGAGACACACCAAACATCTTGCATGATACCTTGTCCCTTGGGCCACTAAGTTCCCTGCACTTAGGTTTGCAAGCAAGCACTGGTCTTGCAGCTAAAGTGCACAGTTGTGGACTCAACTATCAATGTTGAGAGTAGAAGCTTCATGGAGGTCTTCTGATGGTATGTTCATTTCACAAATAAAGCACCTTTCTTTTTCTGGAGGTCCTTTGTTTTCGTCACCTAAACATATGTATTTCCTCTGCAGTTCATCAGAGTGATCCACAGCTTTTTCAAGTTTTTTTTAAAAACTTAATAGAGCAGGATTTGTGCCTTGTTCAAAGTTTTCTCAGTACCATCACCATTATCTAATCATCTGTCTGTGGATATGGGAAGTGCATTCATTTTATGGAAACATCTGATATTTTCTGCTAGAGTTTGATGGCCAGATCCAACATGCTCTCTTTTTGATTCTGCTGGATTAATCAACTCTATCGTTTGTCTTCCTGACAAAGCGCAGGCGGCTTGCCTCAGTCAGTAGAGGAATGGGATGTCTCCGTTGACGGACCTGGCTCTCAAACAAGCTTGTATCTTTTTGACAGGTTTGAAGCACCAGTAACAGCCAATAGTAATCTGTATCTTTCACTACTGTGTATAGTTAATACTACCCAAACACAAAACAGCTTTCACACAACCAAAGTAGTATCTGAAAGAAAAAAGAGAGATGTGATTAAATTCTTCCAAGACCACATTGACAATCAAAATTAGTACAAAATGTGTCCTTACACCAATTTTAAGGTCTTGTTGAAGCAAAACCAAGAATACATCCCTTGTATGTCCTATTGTAAAACATTATTTGCTGATTATGACAATGTTTTTTAAATGGCTGCCACAGCCAACTTGCATGAGCTGGCGATAGCCCCATCTCTGAAAATCTTTATTAGGTCATGTCCTAACACTGTGGCAAATTTCATGCTTTTATCATAAAACCCACAATTCCCTCTTCCTTCCCTCTTACAAATCTGACCGGCTAATAAGTAAAGGTTTATACTTTTGCACAACACAACTGACTTTGTAAGACTCCGTATTTACACAAATAAACCAATGGATATTGAAATGACTCAATTAAAATGGCAGCATTTGTGTGTAATTCATGAATTAAAGAGTCAGATTCCTCTCTCACACACACTTTGATCTCAGTCGGGAGTAACTCCATTGAAGTTAATAGAGTTACACATTCTGTAGTAGATTATAAAACTGAAACTGGGTATTTCTTTCTATGTAGCTTTCTTACGTAAGAATTTCTGATAAGGGTTAAAGATTCTTTATACATGTAGTGTGACGTTTTCTAAAGCTCTGTGTGCTGGCCTAGCTGCTCCCACTGAAGTCATACCATAGACTGTAATGGAACAGAGTTAGGCCAATGTTGAGCACTGCTGAAAATCCTTTATTTTGAAACAGATCATTTTAATAACCATTTACAGTTAGGTTAACTGTTCTTTGAAATCTATTAAAATTGACTTAAGGAATATTTTTCATACACAGATTGCACTGACAGATCTGTTTTTGTATTAATTGAAAAACTTTCAATCTCAAGCAATTTAACTGAATTTTATTTTTATCACCATATTTCAGCATAATAATAAACAGAAGTGCTAATGTCTAAATAGTTTGAATGCTTCACTATGCTAGTTGTGATGTTCTGATTTTAACTAAAGATAGTAAAACTTACTGTAACCTGTTGATTGTTTTAACAGCTCTGAGTCAAATTACTATGAAGACATTTTCAGCCATGCTGACCCTGCTGTTGCAGATCATCCCAAATTCATTTTGTGATGAAAAACCTGTGACACACTTCATGGACTCTCTTACTGGATATTTCATCATCAGCAAAATCAAAATTGAAATATTTTTTTAAACAACCAGAGAAAAGAGATCCTATTTTTTCTTTGTCATTTTAAAGGCAGGTTTTTGGTGCAGAGTTCTTAATCTGCACTTCCAAAATATGAACCAAATTCTGCTCTCAAATAAGCATGCAGGTCTATTGATTCCAGGGAGTGGCATTGAAGGCCTGCAAGAGTAGAACTTGGCTTTGTACGTGTGTGTGGCAAATTAGAATGTTGTTTTCTGTTTTAACCTGAATCTTGTATATAGCAGATGATGATGATGTAGATGTTACTATATTTTGTTCAGTCCTGTAAATGTAGAAATCCTCAATAAATGAACTAATATCTGTACAAAAGGAAAAATATACAAACTGCTTGGAACTTTTGTAAATATTATTTTATTGCTGCTCATTACAGCAGATCCGTTTTTATCTACTTATTAGTGTCTTCTCCAGCATCCCACAAAGGCAACATGAGTTCCTGCAATCATAGTAAACATGGATGTCTGTTAGAATATGGCATTTTCTAGAGATTAAAAATAGAAATAATTATTTGTAACCATTTTCAAATATCAAATATGAAAACATATTCTTGTTCATGGATTGTTGAAAACAGTTTGACTTTTGTTACTTCAAACACTGCCCTTGTTTAATACTTTTTTAAAAAAAATAAAACAATTTCTACCATTACATTTATTTTTATTGTATGTGATGTGTTTTTGTTTGTTTGTTTGTTTGTTTTCAATCAAGTATTTGACTCTGCTGTAAAATCATGAAACTTTGAGCAGTAACTATCAGGTTTTTAATCTTCTGTTTCATGATAAAATTGTGATTCTGATGGGTTTCCAAGAGGCATTATAACTATAGGGCATGCATAGGACTGACTCACTGTTATATCCTTGGGGACAACAGTTTTAGGGAGAAATCACTGGAGACACAGAGAGCTGTAAACCTTGAAAGCAGCCATTTATTGCTACACACAGAACTAACCAACAGCCAGCCAAACAGGCTGGGCTATCCCCTAATAATCTAACTCAGTTGCCATAGCAACACAAGATTCTATTACCACGACAACCAAATGCACAACATATTCCTCCCCCCTTAATAAGAATGTCCCCAAAATAAAACAAACACTAACTAGAGAAGGAGGCCTCCATTTAGACTGCTAAACACCGGGGATTATTTTGCCCCATAACCGTGGGTTCGCCCTAGCTAAAGATCCAGCCGACGAGGAGGCCTTCTGTCTCTAGGTGGATTACGGCGGACTTCTGGTGTTGTTGCACCCGAAAGTGTCTTGGGGGCGGGCCTGACAATGAGCTCAGGGTTCGTTGGGCAAAGGGGTGAGGATGGGGTATCAGCTCGTGCTGGGCAGAGGGGTATCTCTGCCGCTGGCAGTAATGGAGGGGAAAAGTCAGGAACAGGTGACTCTTGATTCGGTGTCTCGCTGGAGGTGGTGAAGTCAGGCAACTCAACTGAGGATGTGTCCTGAGGACTGGTATGACCTGGCAGCAGCTGATCTACATGTCGCCGCCAGGTGAGATCCTCTGCAGTCCGGACTGTGTAGGAAGCAGGTCCCATTTGAGCGATGATAGTGGCAGAGGCCCATTTAGCTCCAGAAGTATAATTCCGAGCCCAAACCGGCTGTCCCGGGCTAAAGGTTCGGTCTTTTGCTCTGGGTGCACGCCTGATGACTTGATCTTGCTGCTGACATTGCACAATTTGTCGGGTTTCAGAAGGTTTCAACAGATCAAAGGAAGTGTGCAGCCGTCATCCCATCATTAGAAAGGCCGGGGATGCCTTGGTCGTAGCATGAGGTGTGTTTCTGTAGGATAATAAGAAGGTGTCCAGACGCTTTTGAATGGATAATTGTCTCCTTGCCAATTTCAAAGCTTCTTTCATTGTCTGCACAAATCTTTCAGTTAATCCATTGGTGGATGGATGATATGGTGCATCCCATTTGCCTTCATAAAATTTTGAAACTCCTGAGAAACGAACTGCAGTCCGTTGTCACTCACAAGTTGTTCTGGCAGACCAAAACAACTAAAGAGCCCTCGTAGTTTTTGGATAGTACTCTCTGCAGTAGTGGACTGCATTATAGAGACTTCTGGCCATTTAGAATGGGCATCTACCACCACCAAGAACATGTTTCCTTCAAGGGGGCCAGCGAAGTCAACGTGAATACGTTGCCTGGGTTTTCAGGCCAGTCCCATGGATGTAGGGGTGCCCACTGGGGTGCATTCCTCACACCCTGACATGACATACAAGCTCTTGTCTTCTCTTCAATAGCACTGTCCAACCCCGGCCACCAAAAATAGCTTTGTGCAATTTCCTTCATCCGCACTATTCCACAGTGATCGGAATGGAGCTGTTCTAACATCTGTGATCTCGGTGGTGGTGGGATAATGACACGTCTCCCCGACAACGAACAACCAGATTGGATTGATAACTCCGTCCTCCTGGACATGTAGGTAACAAGGTCGGGTGAGACCAGAGAGGTTTGTGGAGATGTTCCATGCATCACCAGGTCCATAACCTGGGACAATATTGGGTCAACTCGAGTTGCCGTCTTTACCTGAATAGCGGTGATGGGTGTTTTCTCTACCTGTTCAAAGTAAAAGATTTCCTTCTGGGCAATATCTCAATGGTTGACTGGCAAACGCAGCCTTGAGAGACCATCCGCCTTGCCATGCAGAGTGGATTTCTGATATTTGATTTCATATGTGTGTGCGGAAAGCAACAATGCCCACCATTGCATATGACTAGTGGCTAATGGAGGAATGCCTGTGTGGGGTCCAAAAAGTGAAGTCAGGGGTCGATGGTCTGTGAGAAGAATAAACTTCCGTCCGAAAAGGTACCGATGGAACTTCCGAACTCCGAAAATGATTCCCAATGCCTCACGTTCGATTTGGGCATAGTTAGTTTCTGCTTTGCTTAGAGTGCATGAAGCAAAAGCAATAGGTCTCTCTTCTCCCGAAGGCATAATGTGTGACAGGACTGCTCCCACTCCATAAGGGGACGCAACGCAGGCCAACTGTAGGGGTAAGGATGGATCAAAGTGCGTCAGAACTTCAGAATTTAGCAATGCATCCTTAGCTTTGTTAAATGCAACATAACAGGCTTCAGTCCACTTCCAGGCCTTGTTCTGCCCAAAGAGTTCGTGAAGTGGTTTTAGCAGTGTGGCTAACTGTGAGATAAACTTTCCATAATAGTTCAATAATCCTAGAAACGAGCGAAGCTGGCTAACATTTCGAGGAGTGGGAGCCTCTGTAAGACCCCTGCCAAAGTTAAGGCTATTGTGAAGACCTGTAGCATCAATAATGTGTCCCAAATATTCAACAGAGGGCTGGAAGAATTCACACTTGTCTTTGCAGACTTGCAGTCCATACTCTTCCAGTCTTTGTAGGGTAGCCTCTAAATTCTTTAGGTGATCCACCTCATTCTTTCCAGTGATCAGGGTGTCATCCAGATAGTACTGGACTCCTGGCGAGCCACACAAGATCTGGTCCATAGCCCTCTGGAACAGGGTGGGAGCAGATGTTATTCCGAAGGGTAGGCGACAGTATCGATAAAGCCCCTTATGCATCACAATAGTCAACAGTTCTTGGGCCTTTTCATCAACGTGCATCTGTAAATATGCTTGACTCAGATCAATCTTACTGAAATTTTGTCCCCCCGCCAGGCCTGCGAAGAGGTCATCGATGCGGGGAAGCGGGTATTGTCACTGTTGTTGGTGTCCCTAGGCCTAAGTGAACCAAAGTTGTGTCTCTAGGCCTAGGTGAACCAAAGTTCTTCCATGCTGTGAACTTTAACCAGCCTAAAATGCTAACAAACAGCAAGCAAAAAATTTGTAATTGTCACCTTTCTTAGCTTGCAGCTGCAGTACAGCTCAAAACAGCAAAAAGCGTCAGTAAAACAGGGGAGAAGGGGGAGGGAAGTCTGCATGCGTCTGTGCTGTGAAGGCCATAAATAAACATGCGAATAAGAACAGTTCTAACAAGCTACAATATAGTGTTTAGTGTAACTGTTGCAAGGGAGGAAAAAAAGGGGAAAAAAAACAAGAAGAAACAAAGGCTTGTACAAACAGCTTGAAATATAAAAGGGGAACTTGCTTGTAATTAGTGTGCTTGATTTGAGACGCGTCTGTCTCCTGGCATCGCTTTGAGATCTCAAATAAACTTGGTTTGCTTCTCCACCCTGGTGTGTTAATTAGTGTGACACACACTGGGCAACGAACCCCGCTGTTGCCCCCTCGGGCCCTTTGGGCCGGCAACAGTTTTGGCGTCCTTGGGTGGGCTCGAGGCTGAAATTTAGCCTTGCCCGGACTCCTCCAACGGCCGGCGGATGACGGTCACAGCCGACGCCCAGCGCGCACTGGTGCCTTTACCAGGGGCCTCGGCAGAGACGCGTCAGGCCGACCTTGAAGGACACAACGGTGCAACGCGCTCGAGTAGTGGAGAAGCTGTTGCAGGTGACGGTGAGGACCAGTCCCATGGATAAGGTAGGAACAGTCCAGTGGTGTGGACTTTTGCCCGAGGCTGGGGACGCCCAGCCGTTGTAATTCCCATTAGACGATAGAGCGTCCTATAATGGGTCAAGGACATGCCCATGGTATGGGGCAGGGACAGGGTACGGCCGGTAGGGCAAGGTGTACGCCCCTAGAATGCTTTCTAGCAAATTGGAAGGTGTTTGGTTCGGATCCAATGACTAAGAGTAAACTAAAGAGGTTCTGTACAGTTGACTGGCCTCAGTATCATAAGAACATAAGAAAGGCCGTACCGGGTCAGACCAAAGGTCCATCTAGCCCAGTATCTGTCTACCGACAGTGGACAATGCCAGGTGCCCCTGAGGGAGTGAATCTAACAGGCAATGATCAAGTGATCTCTCTCCTGCCATCCATCTCCATCCTCTGACGAACAGAGGCTAGGGACACCATTCTTACCCATCCTGGCTAATAGCCATTTATGGACTTAGCCACCATGAATTTATCCAGTCCCCTTTTAAACATTGTTATAGTCCTGGCCTTCACAACCTCCTCAGGTAAGGAGTTCCACAAGTTGACTGTGCGCTGCGTGAAGAAGAACTTCCTTTTATTTGTTTTAAACCTGCTGCCTATTAATTTCATTTGGTGACCCCTAGTTCTTGTATTATGGGAATAAGTAAATAACTTTTCCTTATCCACTTTCTCAACATCACTCATGATTTTATATACCTCTATCATGTCCCCCCTTAGTCTTCTCTTTTCCAAACTGAAGAGTCCTAGCCTCTTTAATCTTTCCTCATATGGGAACCTCTCTAAACCCCTAATCATTTTAGTTGCTCTTTTCTGAACCTTTTCTAGTGCTAGAATATCTTTTTTGAGGTGAGGAGACCACATCTGTACACAGTATTCGAGGTGTGGGCGTACCATGGATTTATATAAGGGCAATAATATATTCTCAGTCTTATTCTCTATCCCCTTTTTAATTATTCCTAACATCCTGTTTGCTTTTTTGACCGCCTCTGCACACTGCGTGACATCTTCAGAGAACTATCCACGATAACGCCAAGATCTTTTCCTGACTCGTTGTAGCTAAATTAGCCCCCATCATGTTGTATGTATAGTTGGGGTTATTTTTTCCAATGTGCATTACTTTACATTTATCCACATTAAATTTCATTTGCCATTTTGTTGCCCAATCACTTAGTTTTGTGAGATCTTTTTGAAGTTCTTCACAATCTGCTTTGGTCTTAACTATCTTGAGTAGTTTAGTATCATCTGCAAACTTTGCCACCTCACTGTTTACCCTTTTCTCCAGATCATTTATGAATAAATTGAATAGGATTGGTCCCAGGACTGACCCTTGGGGAACACCACTAGTTACCCTCTCCATTCTGAGAATTTACCATTAATTCCTACCCTTTGTTCCCTGTCCTTTAACCAGTTCTCAATCCATGAAAGGACCTTTCCTTTTATCCCATGACAGCTTAATTTACGTAAGAGCCTTTGGTGAGGGACCGTGTCAAAGGCTTTCTGAAATCTAAGTACACTATGTCCACCGGATCCCCTTGTCCACATGTTTGTTGACCCCTTCAAAGAACTCTAATAGATTAGTAAGACACGATTTCCTTTACAGAAACCATGTTGACTATTGCTCAAGAGTTTATGTTTTTCTATGTGTCTGACAATTTTATTCTTTACTATTGTTTCAACTAATTTGCCCGGTACCGACGTTAGACTTACCGGTCTGTAATTGCCGGGATCACCCCTAGAGCCCTTTTTAAATATTGGCGTTACATTAGCTAACTTCCAGTCATCGGGTACCGAAGCCGATTTAAAGGACAGGTTACAAACCTTAGTTAATAGTTCCGCAACTTCACATTTGAGTTCTTTCAGAACTCTTGGGTGAATGCTATCTGGTCCCGGTGACTTGTTAATGTTGAGTTTATCAATTAATTCCAAAACCTCCTCTAGTGACACTTCAATCTGTGACAGTTCCTCAGATTTGTCACCTACAAAAGCCAGCTCAGGTTTGGGAATCTCCCTAACATCCTCAGCCGTGAAGACTGAAGCAAAGAATCCATTTAGTTTCTCCGCAATGACTTTATCGTCTTTAAGCACTCCTTTTGAATTTTGATCATCAAGGGGCCCCACTGGTTGTTTAGCAGGCTTCCTGCTTCTGATGTACTTAAAAAACATTTTGTTATTACCTTTGGAGTTTTTGGCTAGCCGTTCTTCAAACTCCTCTTTGGCTTTTCTTATTACACTGTTGCACTTAAGTTGGCAGTGTTTGTGTTCCTTTCTATTTGCCTCACTAGGATTTGACTTCCACTTTTTAAAGGAAGTCTTTTTATCTCTCACTGCTTCTTTTACATGGTTGTTAAGCCACGGTGGCTCTTTTTTAGTTCTTTTACTGTTTTTCTTAATTTGGGGTATACATTGAAGTTGGGCCTCTATTATGGTGTCTTTAAAAAGGGCCCACGCAACTTGCAGGGATTTCACTTTAGTCACTGTACCTTTTAACTTTTGTCTAACTAACCCCCTCATTTTTGTATAGTTCCCCCTTTTGAAATTAAAGGCCACAGTGTTGGGCAGTTGAGATGTTCTTCTCACCACAGGGATGTTGAATGCTATTGTATTATGGTCACTATTTCCAAGCGGTCCTGCTATAGTTACCTCTTGGACCAGCTCCGCGCTCCACTCAGGATTAAATCTAGAGTCGCCTCCCTTGTGGGTTCTCGCACCAGCTGCTCCATGAAGCAGTCATTTAAAGTATTGAGAAATTTTATCTCTGCATTTCGTCCTGAAGTGAAATGTTCCCAGTCAATATGGGGATAATTGAAATCCCCCACTATTATTGGGTTCTTAATTTTGATAGCCTCTCTAATTTCCCTTAGCATTTCATCATCACTATTACTGTCCTGGTCAGGTGGTCGATAATAGATCCCTACTGTTATATTTTTACTAGAGCATGAAATTTCTATCCATAGAGACTCTATGGAACCTGTGGATTCGCTTAAGATTTTTACTTCATTTGAATCTACACTTTCTTTAACATATAGTGCCACTCCTCCCCCTGCACGGCCTGTTCTGTCCTTCCGATATATTTTGTACCCGGAATGATTGTGTCCCATTGATTGCTCTCAGTCCACCAGGTTTCTGTGATGCCTATTATATCTATATCCTCCTTTATCACAAGGCACTCTAGTTCACCCATCTTATTATTTAGACTTCTGGCATTTGTGTACAAGCACTTTAAAAACTTGTCCCTGTTTATTAGCCTGCCTTTTTCTGATGTGCCAGATTCTTTTTTATGTGACTGTTTATCATCTGATCCGGCCCTTACATTATACTTCTCATTCCTCTGCTCCTGACTATAACCTGGAGATTCTCTATCATCAGACTCTCTCCTAAGAGAAGTCTGTGTCCGATCCACACGCTCCTCTGCAGCAGTCGGCTTTCCCCCATCTCCTAGTTTAAAAACTGCTCTACAACCTTTTTAATGTTTAGTGCCAGCAGTCTGGTTCCACTTTGGTTTAGTATCAGCTAGAGAGCCAGGAAAGGTGGCCACCGGAAGGATCACTTAATTACAACACGATCCTTCAATTACTCCTGTTTTGTCAGTGAACGGGTAGCTTCTGAAGCTGTTTGTATGGAGAGCTCTTGTAAAAAAATCCCCCATCATATGCCCCAGAGCTGCACTGGGAGGAGGACTGTCCGTGGGGACGTCTGTCTCTGTTGGGCTCACGCCATCTGAACTTATTGACTGTGCAGCAAAATAAAATGCATTGTGGTAATAGGAAATAAAGGCCTTGGGGGGGGGGGGTGTACACCAGTGTGAGTGACTGTTACTGGAAGATGCCCAGAGTACCCTGTGAAGCGAAAGCTCGTGACCAGGACTACTCTAACGCAAGCCTGGTAACTAGTGGATCTTTAGAAGATCCGACCCATGGTGGGCTGACTCGGCCTGTCATCGTCCAGCGAGGAAGCTACCTGGGTCTAGGAGTGTGTGAACCCATCTTCCCTCCCCTTTCCTTTCCATGTGGGCTACTAACAGTCTGATCATCTCACTGGACACAATCAGAGTAAGCGGCGCCATCTCCCAGAGACTAGCCGACGCTCTCTGCTGAAGGGAGGTGTAGAAGAGTCGTGGTCATCCTCATTAGTCTCTCCTGTGTAAGTACCCTGTAGGGAGAGAACCTTAGTTTATGAGCCGCTAGCATGGACAGGGCACCCTCCCTGTGTGTGTGAATGAAAAATGGGGGAGGGACAGTCTAAACATTCCACCTCACCCCCTAAGGGTACCCCAGCATATTACATGTACGTACATTATGGTCCTAAAACCTGCAGGTATTTAGAGAATTGGAATCTTCACACGTGTGAAAATCCACCTAAACAATGCCCATTAGAAGGTACCTTTAATCTAGATAAGATCATACATCTCAGAGGAGCTTTTAATCACCAAAGAAGAGCCTCTGACACAGTGTGATCAATTTGTCTAGGGACGGGTTAATTTGAAGTTCAGCTTGGCCCAGAGATAAAGAGAAAGTTGCTCTGCGTTCAAGGTCAAGAATCAACGCAGACTATGCTAAGTACAAAGAAAAACTGCTTTCGGCCCCAGCTGGCTGTAAAAACATATAGACAAAGGCAAACCAAAGGCAATACAAGTTACAAAACTAAGATTGCATTTGCAAAGCTTAACTGTCCAGTGAGATCCAACAGTGTGTCTTTGCGACCCCGGAGCCAGTGTGGCTTGGTGACACTGGAAAAGCCACAGGCAGCTGACCTGGACTGAAATCTCTAAAAAAAAGACACCGCAGGAGATTCCAGGGTGTAAAAGAACAGCCCTCCCAAGAGCGGAAGCATGTTGGAAATTCTGAACAACCTGTACACAGGATAATCTCCCATCCATCTATTCCCCTTCTCTGAACGTTATACACAGATGTGGCCAGTCTGAACATGTGTAAGTATTAAAGTGGCTTAAGGCTTGGGGCATTCATATTTTTTCTGAGTAATGTAAGAGCGTTCCCAACACTCTCCATTGTTGTTTTATTATTTTTAATGAAGCTTTAAAATCTGGTTATATGGTGTGTTTTCTTTATCTTCCCCCAACGTCCTTCAGTGTCAGCCTGATCACCTGACATGAGGGATAGATTGGTAACAGAAATTTGTCTCAGTTTGGTGAGCAATCGAGAATGGGGGAGCCCTGCAGAATTTACACCATCTATCTGTTTTACCCTTGTTATTTTATGTTTGCTCTATGTTGTTGAAGTTATAAATTGAGGATTGCATAATTAAAGGTGAGCCCTAATAGAATAAGGAAACACTATCTGGTTCTGGTTTGCTATCTGGGTTCTGGTTCTGTTCTGTTTAACTGGTTGCTGTTGTTTTTCTGCTCTGTTCATTTGGGCGTTAGGTGTGTGGGTGGAACTGAACTTCTCGTTCGTAATTCCTCAGGGTGGAAGCGTTTGTGTGCAATAAAGCTCTGAGGTTGTATTGAGATCCTTCTGTCCCGTCCCCTGTAACGGACAGTGTAATAGAAGTAAAAAAATCTGGATTAGACCGTAATTCCCTCTGTTCTCTGTGTAATTCTCTTTTCTGTTTAAGTGTCAGCAGATAGATGGCCTTTACCCAATGGGCCATGTATTTTTGCCCAGGTGGCAAGCCTCACAAGGGAGGACTCGGGTAGTCTTGTAAGTAAAAATGTTTAAAAAAAAAAAGACCAGAAGGGGTGGGGGCTAGTTAAGAAGCCCACCCTCCTAGCTAAACTGGCAGCCAAACTAGTTGGTGCCCATGGAAGGGACGGTTCAGCGAGAAAAGCAGGATCGGGCCCAGGCGGGCAAGCAACAGACAGAGAGATTGGAAAACAGGTTGGAAACTTTTAAGGGTGCAGTAAAAAAAAAAAAGTAAGTAAGTATAAGCATGGGGATTTCAAATACCCAGAAGGATACTTGAAATGGTCATTTAAGTTAATAAAAGTGATTAAAAAACAAGCAAGTAATTTAAAAAAAAGTAAAAAGTTAACTCTGTAGTTGCTGGAGGGAACAGCAGTTAAACTTTATAAAAATGCTTAAAAAAAAGTTCTTGGTGTCTTTAAAATGTTTGTAAATAAATTCAGGCAAAAAAATTATTAGATTGCAATCATTTGGCTGTGAACAATTTTGTTAAATTAGCTAAAAAAATGTATACAGTGCTATGTAATTAAAATTGTATTAGGCTCTAAGAGCATTATAAGTGGTAATGTTTTCTTTCAGTGTTTAAAAGCAAAAGTAAAAAGTAAAAAGCAAGCCAAAAAGCATCTGTATTAATGCAAATTATCTAACTAATAAGGTAGAAGCCACTAAAACCTGGGCTGCCTATGAAACACATACAAGAAAATATGGGGTAATTCCCCTGTTTTGCCTAAAATCAACAAGGGTATTTGTATATTTTAAGCAATGATTGACTGCCCAGAAGGGGTAGACCTCTGTTTTTGTCTTTCAAATAATCAAAGAAAACTAATGCCAGCTGAACAGCATTCAACGTACCATGCATTTACTGGCACAATAAAAATTATGTTTTGTGTTCTATGTTCTGTCTTGTGGTGTTTGTCTCGTGGCCAGAATTGTTGTGTTTAATATTTTCATGGGATGGGATGGTTTAAAATCAAGCAAAAGTGTTGGATTAAAATGCAAATACTTGTTTTGTTCAACTTAAAATATAAAGTGTTTAAATAAATCAAAAAAAATGTAATATACTAAAGTCTAATACATTTGCTTAAGTAACAAAAGGAAACTTTATTGGCCAAATCTTTTAACTAAAAATTGTTATTAAAATTTGCATACCAACAGTCTTTGGAAGCAAGGACATGAAAAGTTAACCCACTCCCCATATTGTACATGGGATCCTTCTGGCTATCTCAGACTTCTAGCCAGAGGGCTGGGAATGGTGGAAGCTATTGGACTAAAGGTTGTATTAAATAAACTCATCAAAGTGGGTGTGCTTGCCCTGGCTTGGTGCTCCAATGCTCTGTAAAAGGTTATTTTAGTAAAAGAGTATATATGGCATACATTAAATAATAAAACTAATGTACTGTATAATGGCAATGTTTATGTGTTCATGATTTTAAAAAAGTGTATAAGTAAAAAGTAAAAGTTTCCTTTGTAGGTTAAAAAGCCAAAAATAAATAAATAAATAAACTAAAAAAAAATAGCTAACATGCTCAGTCTAAAAATAAGGCGCTGGCCCCATTAAAGGACACTGCTCACAGTTAAAACTTGGCTGATAACCAGAAAAAAGGGGGGGACTTAAATTTGCCCACGCAGCTATGAAATCTGCAAAACATTGCCAGGCACTAATGAAATGTGTTAGGTTTCTTTTCTCACAGGTAAAGAAGCGCTACCCAAAGACGCTAGTAGCCCTGCCACTCCTTGGAACCAGAAGACTGAATCAATGTAAAGGTCTACCAACGAAAGACTGCTTTGGCTCCATGCTGGAAAGGCCCTTCTTGAGTCCTGCTGACTACCAACACCGCTGTGAAATGCCAAAGACTGACTTCCTGGACCCATGATTCTCACTGCAAAAAGACTCCTCCACATCAGGAGAATTCTCCTACTAATAATTAGCCTATTTCTCCTTCTAGCTCCACTGTGCTTTCTGGACAGCAGGAAAAAAGTACAAGGTGAAGTCTAGTAACCTCTCCCTTGTCCACTGACAGATTTACTGTGCCTTTAAACTGTTCTAAAAGAATCAAAACCATTACAGGGTAATGTGCTGGTAACCTCTCCCCTGTAGGATGTTAAACCACGACTGTTTTGGGAAAGAAGACGGAACACTCACTCCACTGAAATTGCCAAAGTCCAGGAATTCCTGACCAAAAAGGACATTAAAAACTAACCCTGGTAAAAAAACAAAAAAATTATACACTGGCAGAAAAAAATTTGTGGGACCCCTGCTTGGAAATGTAATATTAATTAAATTTTGGGGTTTATTCTACAGGCTGCGCCCTGTGTTTTGAATAAATCCTTCAGCATGTAATGCCCTCCCTAATTGATTTTTAAATGACATTGCCCTTATCCAGTTTCCAGATCACTTCTACATACCCAGATTGCTCACAAGGGGCTGCCATTGAATTAGCACAACAGAGAGCCTGGGTTATTTCCTCTGGAAAAAAGGGAAATTAACCAGATCCCTGTGGGCTAGGGCCAATAGTGCAGCAGCCATTTAAAATACTTTTAAAAGCCAAGAACATAATAAAAAATTGGGGGAACTAGAAAAGGCCACTAGCCTTAATTCTAAAGCTCAGCTAACCCAAGTACAGGCTGGAGTTGGTGAGTTACATGTCATTTCCACCCTTAGTTCTATGACCCAGAAGTTACTGACAAAAATGGTATTAAATATCACTGAGGCTGGGAAGGCATTGCAGTGGGATCTAGCATGTTCAGAAATTCAGGATTTCCTGAATGACCAGCTGATGGCCATTCGGCGTGATCTTGAGCACCAGATTTGGCCCACTGCCCTTACAGACACATCAGGAACCATCTAACCTGTGGTCATGGAGACATACTTGGACACTTTCTAAATGGAAGTGTGGACGTTCACAGTGCTCCTTCCAAGCATATAGACCGGTTATGGTGGATGTGGGCTCCCACATACCAAATCCTGCCGGGTCCATGAGGAGGATGAATGTGGGACTGAATACCCCCTCATTAATGACCACAGCTCCCTAAAGCTTAATTGTTTTTTGTCCTCAAATTTTGAGAAAACTCAGCCAAAAGTTTGTTGAGTATTCTCAAAGGGGGGAGTTGTTGGTGTCCCTAGGCCTAAGTGAACCAAAGTTGTGTCTCTAGGCCTAGGTGAACCAAAGTTCTTCCATGCTGTGAACTTTAACCAGCCTAAAATGCTAACAAACAGCAAGCAAAAAATTTGTAATTGTCACCTTTCTTAGCTTGCAGCTGCAGTACAGCTCGAAACAGCAAAAAGCGGCAGTAAAACAGGGGAGAAGGGAGAGGGAAGTCTGCATGCGTCTGTGCTGTGAAGGCCATAAATAAACATGCGAATAAGAACAGTTCTAACAAGCTACAATATAGTGTTTAGTGTAACTGTTGCAAGGGGGGAAAAAAAGGGGAAAAAAACAAGAAGAAACAAAGGCTTGTACAAACAGCTTGAAATATAAAAGGGGAACTTGCTTGTAATTAGTGTGCTTGATTTAAGACGTGTCTGTCTCCTGGCATTGCTTTGAGATCTCAAATAAACTTGGTTTGCTTCTCCACCCTGGTGTGTTAATTAGTGCGATGCACACCGGGCAACGAACGCCGCTGTTTCCCCCTCGGGCCCTTTGGGCCGGCAACACTGTCAACCCAGTGTTATGTGCAGAGCTTTAAAATCACTGCAAATCTGGAGGGAGCCATCTTTCTTAACTATTGGAACAATAGGAGTTGCCCATGGGCTATGGGTAACTGGTGTTAGGACTCCATTTGTGACCAGGCGCTCCAGGTCCGCTTCAACTTTCCGCCTGATGGCATATGTCACTTGGTGCACTTCTGCCCAATTCAGCTGGATCTTCCTAAGCCAAGACCTACCCATTAAGGCTGTGTAATTATCTCTCACCACAAACAGTGGCAATTTAGCAGCCTGTCCATTGAGCTCCACCTTAACATCAGTAGTGCCCAAAATGGGCACAGCTTCTCCCATATACGTCTTCAGAAATTACCAGTGGTTTTGGAGAAAAATGGGACCCCAGGATTTCCACAATTTCACTGTAAGATTTAGTCTCTGGCTTAACAGGGTATAGTAAGCTGCGTAGCAGGGAGTAGGTCTTAGTCCCTACAACACTTAAGAAAATTGGCACCTTCTCTTCTGTAATGTCATTTGCAATAACAAAAAGCTCAAAACGCTCAGTATATACATGCTATTGAACTATATTCTCCTCAAAAGGTTCCAGTGGTCCTGTAAGTGTAGCTATGATTTTAGTTTCAGTTTGCACAGTCAGAGCAAACAAGCCAGTTCTCATCCGCTTCCAGCAGCAAACAAGGTTTGTTTGTTTTTGTACCTTAACTTCTACTTCCTTCTGTTGCTGGGGCAGCACAGAGATCCCACCCTCGTTGCCAGGTTGTTATATCCTTGGGAACAACAGTTTTAGGGAGAAATCACTGGAGCCACATAGAGCTGTAAACCTTGAAAGCAGCCATTTATTGCTACACACAGAACTAACCAACAGCCAGCCAAACAGGCTGGGTTATCCCCTAATAATCTAATTCAGTTGCCATAGCAACACAAGATTCTATTACCACAACAACCAAATACACAACACTCACACTCTTTGTGAGGCAGGGGTGTGATGAATAGATAAATTAGTGACAGAGGGGAAATAGGGAAGAAATTAGTCGACTGACCATTTACAGTAGTGGTAACTGGAAGGCACTCACCTTCTCCTCTTGGCATAAGACCCTAGATAGATAATAAAAGAGAAATAGACAAAGCTACAAGAATCCCCAATTTAGGGCTACGTTGTAACAATGTAATCTGTCCTGAGCAAAGGCAGCGTCTAGCTATGCTGTCCCTTGGAAAGTCACAATTCAGTCCCTGCTTCTCCCTTTGTGCTAGGGGGGGAATAATCTGTGCCAGCTCTTTACTTCTCCCTCCCTGTCAGTTCAGCTATGCTGGCTGGCACATTGGGCAATAAAGTCAAGGTTTATATTCATCCTTCTCCCCTGCTTGCCTGCACAGGAAGGGGAGTAGCACCCTTGTGGTGCTTACCTATGCTGTGACCTGCAGTGTGGGTAACTACTACAGGACACTAAAGTGTCATTCCCCTCACTCTCCCTTGTAGGCAACTGCCAAGCTTACCCTTAATTAAGGTGTGTGTATGGGGGGAGGGTGTTTCTATTTTCACATCACTATTTTTGTGTGTCAGGACAAAATAAGCAGCACCTTCTAGTAGGGCTTGTTATAGAGAGCACTGAACTGATCCAGAAAAACCCAGGAGCTCCTCTATATCTAATGTTATCAGCCATCCACGCTTTGATAATTTGATGGGGCTGTTCTGCATTCTGAACCCAGGCGTGCAGGATATGAAAAATTCCCCAAGATACCAGGATGTTGCATCATGACATTTGTTGTGGAACAATAAGATATCAAGCACTGGGATAAAATGAATTGGTCTTGGAGGACTAACTTTAATAGATGGGAATTTTATGAACTTGTATGTGATGGGTGCAGTCTGGGAGCCATGGGACCCGCTTTGCCCCCGACCATTCAGCTGGTCCCGCTCACCCTGCTCTTCTGATGACTCAACCAGCCTCTCCAGGCCCTGTTATCACCCAACACAACAGCAGGTGGCACCACACACCCAACTGAGCTACCTGAGTGCTTTACCTAAGCCACTCAAGGACAGACAATAGCCAGTTTCCCAGCTCCCCAGCCTTGCACCCTTGCTGGAGTGTAAACCCAGAATTATATAATCTTTCACTGCATAGGGATCTGTACAATGCAAGCTCATTAATATAGGTTGCTTTCCCCTCAATACGGGGAAATTATACACAAGCCAGTGTTTGCCAAGATGATTTTCCAAGACACTTCACTTAAAGACACATCAGTTAAGATAAAACATAAAACAAGTTTATTCACTACAAAAGGTAGATTTTTAAGTGATTATAAGTGATAGCAAAGAGACCAAAGCAGATTACCTAGCAAATAAACAAAAAATACAAACTAGGCCTAATATAGTAGATAGGATTTGAATTAGCAATTTCTCACCCTGACTGATGATACAAGCAGTCCACCAAGTTTCCATAAAGAGGCTAGAAATCCCTTTAGCCTGGGACCAGCACTTCCCCCAGTTCCTTAGGAATTCTCTTGGGGAGTGAGGTTAAGAGATGATGTCACTCCTCACCTTATAGAGCTTTTCCATATGGTGGGAACCCTTTGTTCAAAGATAAGTTCCCAGTCCAGTTTATGGAAAAATATAGGTACCAAAATGGAGTTCAGTGTCATGTGGTCTGGTCACACGCTCTTGTATGCCTTGCTGAATCATAGCAGCCTTTACGCGCAGTCTGGCTGAAACTTTCACAGGGAAGCTAAGCTCTTCCATGGTCCATTGTCTATGTCAGTGGTCCCCAACGCGGAGCCCGCAGGCGCCATAACACCCGCGGGGGCATCTTAATGCGCCCGCGTCCTGGCCCCCGGGAGAGCACCTGCCGAAATTCCGCCGAATTTTAGCGGCATTTCGGCGGGGACGCCTCTCGCTGACTCCACTTGCTGTCGACAAGTGACGTCATTGAGAGGCGTCGCTCCCGAATTTCGGCGGGGACGCCTCTCGATGATGTCGCTTGTCGACAGCAAGCAGTATCATCGAGAGGCATCCCCGCCGAAATTCGGCGGCATTTCGGCAGGTGCTCCACTGGCACAGTGGTCCTTTGGCTGGCGCCCACCTGCCAAAAAGGTTGGGGACCACTGGTCTATGTTGATGAGCCATTAGCATAGAATCATAGAATTCAAGATCAGAAGGGACCATTATGATCATCTAGTCTGACCTCCTGCAAGATGCAGGCCACATAAGCCGATCCACCCACTCCTTAGCAAGTGACCCCTGCCCCATGCTTCGGAGGAAGGCGAAAAACCTCCAGGGCCATTGCCAATCTTCCCTGGAGGAAAATTCCTTCCCGACCCCAAATATGGCGGTCAGCTGAACCCCGAGCATGCGGGCAAGACTCTCCAGCCAAACCCTCTGGAAAAGGTTACATCATACCAGGCACATAATTGACCTATCGACTAAGCCCGTTATCCTATCATACCATCCCCTCCATAAACTTATCTAGCTTAATCTTAAAATCATGGAGGTCCTTCGCCCCCACTGTTTCCCTCGGTAGACTGTTCCAGTATTGCACTCCCCTGATGGTTAGAAACCTTCGTCTAATTTCAAGCCTGAATTTCCTGACTGACAGTTTATATCCGTTCGTCCTTGTGTCCACATTAGCACTGAGCTGAAATAATTCTTCTCCTTCCTGGTATTTATCCTCTGATATATTTAAAGAGTGTAATCATATCTCCTCTTATCCTTCTTTTGGTTAAGGAAAACAAACCGAGCTCCTCAAGTCTCCTTTCATACGAAAGGCCTTCCATTCCTCGGATCATTCTAGTGGCCCTTCTTTGTACCTGTTCTAGTTTGAATTCATCCTTCTTAAACATGGGAGACCAAAACTGCACACAATACTCCAAATGAGGTCTCACCAGCGCCTTATATAACGGGACTAGCACCTCCTTATCCCTACTAGAAATACCTCGCCTAATGCAACCCAAGACCGCATTAGCTTTTTTAACGGCCACATCACATTGCCTACTCATAGTCATCTTGCGATCAACCAGGACTCCTAGGTCCTTCTCCTCCTCCGTTACTTCCAACTGGTGCGTCCCAGCTTATAACTAAAGTTCTTGTTAGACATCCCTAAATGCATAACCTTACACTTCTCACTATTGAATTTCATCCTGTTACTAATACTCCAGTTTACAAGGTCATCTAAATCTCCTGGAGAATATCCCGATCCTCTTCCGAATTGACAATACCCCCAACTTGGTGTCATCCGCAAACTTTATCAGCCCACTCCTACTCTTGGTTCCCAGGTCAGCAATAAATAGATTGAATAAAATCGACCCAAAACCGAGCCTTGAGGAACTCCACTGGTAACCTCCAACCGGACAGTTCCCCTTCAATACTACCCTCTGCAGTCTCCCTTTAACCAGCTCCTTATCCACCTCCGGATTTTCATTTCAATCCCCATCTTTTCCAATTTAACCAGTAATTCTTCATGCGGTACCGTATCAAACGCCTTACTGAAATCCAGATATATGAGATCCACCGCATTTCCCTTGTCTAAAAATCTGTTACTCTCTCAAAGAAGGAGATCAAGTTGGTTTGGCACGATCTACCTTTCGTAAATCCATGCTGTAATCTATCCCAGTTGCCATCGGCCTCATGCTCCGAACCACTCTCTCTTTTAAGATTTTTTCCATGACTTTGCATACTACAGATGTTAGACTAACAGGCCTATAATTCCCGGTCACTTTTTTCCCCTTCTTGAATATAGGAACTACATTAGCTAATCTCCAGTCAGTCGGTACAATCCCGAATTTAGGATTTATTAAAGATTATCGCTAACGGGCTAGCAATATCCTCGCCAATTCCCTTAATATTCTAGGATGAAGATTATCCGCCCCCGATTTACTTCCGTTAAGCTGTTCCAGTTTGGCTTCTACCTCAGCTACCGTAATGTCTACCCCCATATCTTCATTCCCATCGGTCCTCTATCACTATTCCTTAGCCCTTCATTAGCCTCATTAAAGACCGAGGCAAAGTATTCGTTCAGATATTGTGCCATTCCAAGATTATCCCTAATCTCCACTCCATTTAAAGTTTTAAGCGGTCCCACTTCTTCTTTCTTGGTTTTCTTCCTATTTATATGGCTAAAAAACCGTTTGCTATTGGTTTTAATCCCCTTCGCTAGATCCATCTCCACTCGTCGCTTTGCCTTTCTCACAGCTTCCTGCACCCTCTGACCTCAATAAGGTAGGTTTCCTTGCTGATCCCTCCCATTTTCCACTCCTGGTACGCTTTCTGCTTTTTCTTAATGACCCTCTAAGACGCTTGCTCATCCAGCTCGGTCTAAAACTGCTACCTACGAGCCGTTTCCCCCTTCTCGGGATACATGCCTCTGACAACTCCTGCAACTTCAACCTGAAGTAACCCCAGGCGTCATCTGCCCTTAGATCCCTAAATATGTTAGCCCAGTCCACTTCCCTAACTAGTCGCCTTAATTTAGTAAAATTAGCCCTTTTGAAATCATACACCCTAGTCTCAGATGCACTATTGATTATCCTCCCATTTATTTGGAAACGAATTAGCTCATGATCACTCGAGCCAAGGTTGTCCCCTACAACAATGTCCTCAACAAGGTCCTCGTTACTCACCAAAATCAAATCTAAAATGGCATCCCCCCTCGTCGGTTCAGCAACCACTTGATGAAGGAATTCATTAGCTATCACGTCTAGGAAAAGCTGAGCCCTATTATTATTACTTGCATTTGTTTCCCAATCTATATCCGGGAAGTTAAAGTCCCCCATGATCAAGCAGTTCCTATTAGTGTTTACCTCCTTAAAAACATTAAAGAGCTCTCTATCCATCTCTAAGCTAGATCCTGGCGGTCTATAGCACACCCCAATCACTATCCTGGATGAGGCTCTGGTAGTTTTCTTCCCCAATGTGACCATTGCCCAAACAGACTCTGTATTGTCCATTGCAGCGCTAGTTATCTCATTACATTTCACCTCATTATTGATATACAGTGCTACTCCCCCACCTTTACCTTTGCATCGGTCTTTCCTAAACAGCACATACCCTTCCATACCTGTACTCCAGTCATGGCTACCGTTCCACCATGTTTCTGTTATTCCTACGATATCCGGTTTCAATTTCCGGACCAGGAGCTCCAGTTCCTCCATTTTGTTACCTAAGCTTCTCGCATTGGTGAACAAACATCCTAATTTTTCCCGTTGGGCTCCTCTCACTCTTTTCACCCAACTCGGTAGGGACACAGTACTTCCAGTATGACTTGTAGATCTAGAATCTGTCCCCCCCCCTCTTCCTTACACGTAACTGCCCCCCTCTGGCTATATCTGTTGTTATCTTGTTGTCCTCACTCCCAATGTGAAAATTTGGTGTGGAGAGCACCAGGACCTCTCCCGACCGTCTCCCCCCAGTGTCTAGTTTAAAGCTCTTTTAATCAGATGAGCCAGCCTCCCTCCTAGAAGTCTACTTCCTTCCCTACTTAGGTGGAGCCCATCCCTTGAGAACAGTTGTCTGTCCCCAAAAGCCTCCCAGTGCCCATACATCCCAAAGCCCTCCTTGTAACACCACTCCCTCAGCCAATTATTAATCATCACGATCCTCTCACCCCTTTGGCGCCCTTCCCTAGGGACAGGTAGAATCCCACTGAAGATCACCTGAGCCTCAATTTCCTTGAGCGTCTTACCCAACCTGGCATAGTCTCCCTTGATCCTTTCTAGCGAGAATCTAGCCGTGTCATTCGTTCCCACATGAAGGATGATCAAAGGGTTCTTACCCGCTCCTCTTAGGATCCTTTTCAACCTCAGGTCCACATCCCGTATTTTAGCACCCGGTAGACAGCACACCCTTCTGTTCTCCGGATCGGCCCTGGTCACAGGCCTGTCCAACCTTCGCAGTATGGAATCCCCAATCACATAGACCTGCCTTCGCCTGGGGACAGCACGGTCCTCTAACCTATCCCCCGTTCCCCCTGGTCGCAAGCTCCTTCCATTCCTATCATCCCTTGTGGTTCCCCTTAAGCCATCCTGTATCGTCCCTGGGCCCAAACTTGGTGCTACTTCCATCGACTCCTCCCCTTTATCTATGGGACTGGCCGCTCGCCTCTTTTTCTTTGGCCTCTCACCGTCAGCTACCACTTGCTGTACCCCTTCCTCATTCTCCAAACCTTCAAACCTGTTCCTTAGCTCAATTTCCCCCTCACTGGCTCTCCTTTTCCTTGGCCTGCTTCTCACGGTCACATGCTTCCACCGCCCATCTTCCTCCTCTGGTGGTCCCCCTTCCTTGGCCTCAGCCCCTGCTCCCCCCTGTGCCCCTGGGCGTTCCCCCTCGGTTACTGCTTGCCATTGCTCCATCAGCCTCTCAAACCCCCTTCTATTCTCTATCAGGGTTTCCACCTGCAGCTCTAGGCCCTGGATCTTTTCCTCCAGCAGCTCTATTAGGCGACACTTCATGCATATATAGTACTGTTCAGGGTCCCCCGCTAGGACCAGGTACATACCACAGCTGCTGCATGCTCTCATCCTCGGTGTGTCCTCTGCTGCTTGGCTCATGGCTGCTGGCTGCTGCTGTCTCGGCCTCGCTTGGCGTTCTTCCCTGGGGGGCGCAGGGCCTCCCCTTCCACCTCCCCCTGCCAACTCCCACGCTAACTCCCCTGTTGGCAGCCCTGTTTGCTGCTGCCTGGCTGGGCGGCCGCTTTTATAGGCCCCTCCTAGCCTGGCTCCTCCCCCTACTCAGGGCTCGGCCAATCCTGGCTCAGCTGCCCCTTCAGCAGCCTGCCCCTCTGGGCCTCTACAGCGAGATACAAACACTACACAAACAGACGCAAAGACACTCACCTGCTCCTCCAATGGCAACTCCCACGCTAACTCCCCTGTTGGCAGCCCTGTTTGCTGCTGCCTGGCTGGGCGGCCGCTTTTATAGGCCCCTCCTAGCCTGGCTCCTCCCCCTACTCAGGGCTCGGCCAATCCTGGCTCAGCTGCCCCTTCAGCAGCCTGCCCCTCTGGGCCTCTACAGCGAGATACAAACACTACACAAACAGGCAAAGACACTCACCTGCTCCTCCAATGGCAACTCCCACGCTAACTCCCTGTTGGCAGCCCTGTTTGCTGCTGCCTGGCTGGGCGGCCGCTTTTATAGGCCCCTCCTAGCCTGGCTCCTCCCCCTACTCAGGGCTCGGCCAATCCTGGCTCAGCTGCCCCTTCAGCAGCCTGCCCCTCTGGGCCTCTACAGCGAGATACAAACACTACACAAACAGACGCAAAGACACTCACCTGCTCCTCCAATGGCAACTCCCACGCTAACTCCCCTGTTGGCAGCCCTGTTTGCTGCCTCCTGTGCCGCTGCTCTAGCGTCTTGTGTTGTACCTGAAAGGCTAGTTGTGGGTGTTACCCACAGTAAGCATATTTGAAATACAGATACATAGTCAATATTCATAACTTCTGATACAAAAATGATACATATACACAACTAGTGTAATCATATTTGGCAAATCATAAGTTTTCCAGTAACACCTCACATGACCCATCTTGTACAAAATGCATCATAATTATGCTATAATCATATCACTATGATGAATATGGGGTGCAGTGTCACACTGTACATCTGTTACTTTATAAACGTTTAGTTAAGAAACCAAATGTAATTTAAAGGACATTTCCCTCCATCTTATTGTCCTAACCTTGTGGACTAAATATCTAACCCAATCTTCCTTATTCCCTACGGTGATGGGATGTTCACCCCTTGCTATCTTAGAAGGGGTTAATGAGGCTGATCAGGGGTCAGTTAACTGGCTAGGCCACCTCAGAGCAGAATTAGGTGGCTAAGTAGCCCCAGATTGCCGATGGCGCCCAGCTGAGAAAGAACAGGCAGCGCTACAATACACCAGGAAGCTGGCAGCAGAAAGGGACTGCAGTGAAGAATCCTGTGGCCACTCTCTGACTGTTAGCAAGGAAAGGAAACCCGGGGAAGAGTTAGAAAGCCCAGGGCTCCAGGCCATGAAGGAAGGGTTTACCCAGAATGGTGGTGGAGCGAAAGCCTGAGAGAGGTATAGAGTAGAAAAAGGTTCAGGAAAATGGTAGCAAGGTGGGACATTGTGGACCTTGGCTGCTGGAACCTGTGCCAGAACCTGAAGTACAGGTTGGGCCTGGTTTCCCCTGATAGCCACTGGAGAAGTGCCACAGTCTGGGCAGTGAATTGGAAGACTGCTGGAGACAGTTTGGATGGAGACACTTTGATAACCCCTGGAAGGGGAAAACATAGTGACTTGGCTGGAGGGCCAAGCCATGAAGGGAGAGCATGCTGAGTTGCAGAGTAAGAGCGAGGCAGCAGGATGCACAAATGAGCGATGGAAGGGGGTATCGGACCTGGAAGGAGCTACACCCCAGAGCTGCCAGGAGGAGGTACCCTAGCAGTGAGTTGGCCCTGCAACATCTAGATTCCCCTAGATTCCAGACTTGCATCTGAAGAAGTGGGTATTCACCCACGAAAGCTCATGCTGCAAAACGTCTGTTAGTCTATAAGGTGCCACAGGATTCTTTGTTGCTTTTATAGATTCCCCCTTGCTCCTTACTTTTGAAGGGACACGCGCTATTCCACTTTACCCTATCATCACTCCTATCAGCCCATGTACTAAGATATATGGGTCAAAACCTAAGGTTCTTGTTTGGTTTGTACTTCGTCCTTACTCAAGCAAAACACCCATTCACTTCAAGTGATAGTTTGAGTAAAGACTTTAGGATCTGGCCTGTGAGCAAAGCACAAGCCACCATGTCCTATTAATTGTTGACTGTTCTCAAGTCACTTCCTTGTTGTCTAAATCAGGATTCAAAATCTCTCACCTAATGCGCCATCTGGTTGCCATCACAAGGTTTCATGAATTTGTGGCTGTCCTTGAGATCTCTGGAATCTAGGTGAATAAACGTTTTGAGTCTGAGTGGATTCCCCCAGGCTTTCTTTTCCTGAAAAGAAGACTTTTTAGTAGCTATCACCCTCTGCTAGATGAGGGAACTAGCTCCAAGTCTTTACAGGTAATCCACAAAATTCTAATCTCTAAAGATAAAATGCTTTGCCCTCACACTGGATTTTTGCCGACGATTTTTTCAGAATGCTGGATTCATCAAGGAGAGGTTGTATTCTACAAACCAGAAGTTGAGCTTAGTTTTAATACTGAGAAATCGTATTTTTAAAATTTCCATATATTTTCATCATCTACAAGAAAGTCAATGAGGATCTGCTATCTAGCCAATAACTATTGAAAAAGATTGTGCAATAGATCATCCCTTGTTATTTATTTAGTATTTGTACTAGCCTAACCTTAGTCATGGTCCAGGACCCCATTGTGCTAGGCACTGGACAAACAGAACAAAAAAGATGGTCCTTGCCCCGCAGAGCTTACAATCTCAGTATAAGACAAGAGACAATAGATGAATCCAGAGGGATAGGAGAGTACAAGGAAACAATGAGACAGTGTTGGTCAGCATGATAGGTAGTGATCTCTGCAGCCTCACCGTTGCCAATTTTTTTGTGGGCAACACTGCAAGGAAGGATTTGGGGAAGGCTTCACAGGAGGAGGGTGAGGTAGTTTTGTGGATATTTATGGGAAGTGAAGTGCAGCATGGGAGAGAGCATGAAGGTGTGTGTTTGAAAATTTAACAAGTGGGCAGTGAGGCTGGCATCATGGGCCAATCAGAGGTGAGTATCGACAGCTCAATAGCGAATGAGAATGCCTTGAAAGAGAAGGCAATCCGCGTATTTGACAGTGCAGAATGAGCCAGTGGAGGGATTCAAAGAGAGGGTGACATGGTCAAAGCAACGGGATAGGAAAATGATCTTTGCAGCAGCTTTCTGAATGGAGATAAGCAGGGAAAGATTGCATGTGTCAAAGTCAGAGAGAGAGAGATTGCACCTCTTAATTGTGCCTTTTTCAAGAGAGTCTCAAAGCCCTTTCCACTATAGCCACGGCTGCCGCTAAAGCTTGTTGGATTCATATCCAGTTATCTAATATATGTAAGACAGCTACTATATTCAAGTAGATCAGAGGAGTGGTTGGATGCTCACCTCAGTGCAGCAGCACGCCAGTGTACTTTAAACTGTAGTATTCTCTAGACCAGTGATACTTCATTAGATCTACCAGCAGGCTGATTTGAGAATTTTATCACAAGAGACGGGCCATTTGCTCAGAAGGCTGACCAAAAAAACCAGAAAACTAAAAAAACTTCAGCTGCTGATAAATAAAGACCTTGATTGCACCATAAGTATTAGTGTTTCTACCTTTTAACAAAGTTTATAAATCGACATGACCACCTTGTTGGTGGCACTCTCTAATGGGAGCGGCGACCTCAATGACCTCTAGCAAGCTTTGTGAAGCGTGGTTTGTAGGAGGTCAGGGCAAGGTGCATGCACTGGTGAAGATGCTCATCTGTCAGGTGATTGTATTGTTTTTTTATAATGTTCGTGGTAGAAAATGCATATTCGCAGAGGTATGTTGATCTGAGCATGTTAAAAGATAGATGGGTAGATTTTGGCTATTCTGAAACTAGTCAGCATATTGAGTCCAGAAATCACAAAGTCCCACTTCTCTGAATTTTTCCTGAAATCTGGCATCTGAAATCTGGAGCCTTACAATTTCTAATTGAATGGCATCTTTATCAATTGAATAAAAAATGTTGATTTGCTTCAGAAGGGCAAGGTCCACTGGCAGAGACAACAAATGGATCACAAAAATAAAAGCAAATCCTTTTGAATGTTAAAATTCTCAAATCGCATTTTAAAATGTTCAGTCAGAATGTTTAGGAATGCTTGCATTGTTTTCATCAATGTGTCATCTGTAGCAACAATGACACCTCTTTCATTACAAATTAAGCACTGCCAGTTACTTATGAAGGAAGTCATAGGCAAATGCTAGGCAACGTATCACAATTTGTGAATTTAATTATAAGCAGTTTTTAAGGTGAGCTGGCAGGCACACAGTATGCCTTGGTGGGCCACATTTGGCCCGCAGGCCACCTATTGAGTATTAGGTTCTGTATGCCCAGCTAGTCCTGCAAGATGCTGAACAGCCTCAGACTTGATGTCTTGCAGGAGCACTCAATACATTGCACTCAATACATAGACCTCAGAAGTGGGGATGCATATTCTGCATGGAGAAAGACTTCTCAGTAACTGGAGTTCTTAAAAAGATTGCCCCCACAGATCCACATTCTGCATCCCTGCTTGTCTTTGGAGTAGCTGCTCTAGTGAGAAACCAAAGGAGCTGGAGCAGTGTATCTCTCTTCATCAACAGAGGCACAATGCCTTAAGATGCATGTTTTAAAACACATGGTCCTACCTTTGACCTGCTGTCTCAAGGGTTTCAGGTCCACACTGTTTAGAATCCCAAAAGTGGAGACCTATGGAAACTCCAGTTAGTGGTAAACACTGAACGCTAACATTTAATATTTCTTAAAATCTAAATTAGTTTAATCACCTTTCAAGAAAAAGCGAAAGTGTTTTTATTTTAAAAAAAAATCTGAAAACAATAAAATGGTTAATTGCAGATAGAGAACTATTCCCATGTACAAGTACTTTTTACAATTCTGCTAGCCTGAACTTATCAAAAACTAACCTTTATTATAAAAATGAAGGTTAAATAAACAAAATGGTCCCTGAATAAATGAATCAAAATATGTGACTTGTGCAGACTATCTCTAGTACCAAAATAGAAGTCAGGGCTCAGCATGTGACTACTCACTTTACCTTCCCAAAGACATTTCACTTAGTACCAGACAGCAGCTGCAGCTAAAAATAAAGCCTGATAAGCAACCAGAACCTTAGTTAAACACAGAAGCCACCCTCAATGCCGGAAAGAAATCAAAGGCAACAATGAAGTCGCTGCGGTTCATCAGTGCTGAGGCATTGGTATCGAATGCACAGCTTGCCAGGAAAAGTCTCAGCAGTGTTGCACATAACCTTTTTCCTCTTCTTTTTAAAGCTAGTTATTTACTGGAGCAGGGGGAAGTGATTCATGACTTGGTGGAAAACTGGCCCCTGGCAGACTTTAATATAGGAAAACTGTTAGGGACAACAGTGGATTACCAGGAAGACATCAGCAGCAGAGCATGCTGTGTTTGTTTGGAAAGTTGTCTAGTTGGGCTGAGAGATTATGTGCTGAATTGCTCTTCTCCATACTTGAAAAGACTGAAAGTGGTGGACCTGACAGGCATAAAAGATGTTGAAGTTCAGCTCTGCAAGTGTAAGAAGACTCTGGGAAGGTGGGCCAGGACAGAGCTACTATCAAAGCTCTGTTTTGAGCTGCTTGTTGAAATGCAAAGGTTGCAGTTCAATCCATGTATCTTTGATATTGCTATTGACATTCTCATTGACCTGTTTGTTACAGAGCGGAACTATGAACTTGTGGTTCAAGCCTTACTGATGAGGTGCCACTGTCCACTAAAGATTCGTTGTGTGGCATTCAGAGCTGACAGTCTCACTTTACGAAAGCTTTTCTACATCATAAAGCTCACAGATCCCTCTTCGCTGCGCAAACTTGAAGTGGTTCACAATATTCGTTTGGAAATGGAGCACTTGGAAGTGCTATTTAATAACATCCACTTTCCTCTACTGACATCGCTTACCCTGCCAGCCAGAGCATTCAATGTGCAGCGGTTTGCAGCCGAGGATGAACCAATCCTTATGACTATTGGAGAAAAGATGAGCCAAATGACGCAGCTGACTGAGCTGAGCCTGGCATTTTCTACCCTCACAGGAAAAATACGGAAACTGCTCAGGTAAGTTGTTCCCAACAGTGACTGAAAGTGTGATGAGCCACTCGTCAGCGCAGTGGCACTGAATTAAGGGCTGCCAAGGCTAACGAAAAGGGGCAGGGTGAATAATGGAAATGTTTTCATTGGTAAATCCATTGAGATGTTTGCAGCACTCCATCAGAAATATTGATTTGGCAGGAAGCTAATGATGTCTAACTCAGACTCTAAAGCTGCTGCAGCTAAAAATAAAGAGTGATAAGCAACCAGAACCTTAGTTAAACACAGAAGCCACCCTCAATGCCGGAAAGAAATCAAAGGCAACAATGAAGTCGCTGCAGTTCATCAGTGCTGAGGCATTGGTATCGAATGCACAGACTGTAAATTTACTACACTCCCATGTCTATGGTGATTTTATGTGGAGAGAGGGACACTAAAGGCAGTTCTGCACTATGGGGTTAAGTCGACCTAAGTTACGCAACTCCAGCTATGTGAATAACCTAGCTGGAGTCGACGTACTTTAGGTCGACTTATTGTGGTGTCTACACCACGCTGGGTCGACAGGAGAAACTCTCCCGTCAACTTACCTTATGTTTCTTGTTCCGGTGGAGTACCAGAATCGATGGGAGAGCAATCGGCAGTCGATTTAGTGGGTCTTCGCTAGACCCGTTAAATCGACCCCCGGTGGATCGATTGCCACAGCATTGGTCCACCGGTAAGTGGAGACAAGCCCTAAGATGTAGTCTGAGACCATCTAATGCTTCTCATGGGTCTGCATATCTTAAGGCCAGGGAGATCCAATGCTGCATCTAAAATGGAATTTGGGTTAACACAACTAGCCACACTGAATACACAGAAAAATCCAGCAATTCTGAATGTCAGGGGGAAAAGCTGTCAATAAAGAGCACTGTTATTTTTGAATGACCTGAAACAACAGTTTACTGTGTTCTCTTTGAAGAGCTAATTTCACAGTGGAGCAAATAACCTAGTGACATGCTGAACTATTCTAATGTCAATGAGATAATGTGCGGCCCCCAGCCCAGCTGTGACCACTAGGCCAGACCATCTACGCTCCAGTCCCTTGTGCCATGTAGACATTCCAACTCAGGCTGGAGCTCAGTCTCTGAAACACAGCAAGGAGAGTAAGTCTCAGAGCCCAGGCTCCAGCCTGAGTGAGAACATCTACACTATTTTTAGCCTCATAGTGTGAGCCCTGCAAACCCGAGTTAGTTGATCTGAGCTCTGAGACTTGTTGCCGTGGGATTTTTTTTTTCTTCAGTGTTTGCATACCCTAAGGCACGTCTGAAAAATCCCACCCTTAGGCATCTAAACAGGGACTTAGGAGCCTAACTTTAGGCTCCTAGTTTTGAAAATATGGGCCACTATCTTTTTTTATTGAAAATTGAGAAAATCTGCACCATTTTGTAGTCCTCATTCATTAACATTTGTGTTTCACTGTGGCCTTTATGCTGCCAAAAAAAGCAGTGAAGCAGCATTACACTGAGGGATCATATCAGTTAGAAATTCCATCCCATATAGATAAGATGTGTTTCATATACATAGTACAGCCTTCTTGGGCTTTGATGTTCTGTCAGGCCCCATGGGTTTTGAACCCTGGATCCATAGATGTACTGTGAGTCATCACACCCCAGTCCATCATACAGCAGTTCACAGCAGCTGGGAACAGTGTTCATGAAGCCCAACTGGGGCATCAGCCCTGCCCCTCTACTCTGATTGGGAGAGGTCCAAGGCTCCTCACTGGGCCACAGCCCTTATTTAAGCCAGAGACGGAACAGGGCATTGTTCATACAGCTGGGCTCCACCCTGTCATAGACCGTTGTGCCTATTGTCTGGTCCTGATCTTTCTCTGCCTCAGGAATTCTGCCTGACAAACTAGCTGCCATCAACAGGGAACCACACGATATCCGGGATGGGATCATGTTTGTGAATAACTGCATTTACATTCCCCCGGGTCAGGCAAGAGTGGCAGCCTTACAGCTATGCCACAACTCCCCCCTGGAAGAACACTTGGCTTGCTTTAAAGCTCAGCGATTGACGTCCCATCTTTTCTGGTTGCCCCGAATGTACACCATAATACAGGCCTTCATCGTGTCCTGCAATATGTGTGCTAGAGCCAAAACACCACATCACATGCCCTGCAGTCTACTTCATCCTCTAGACACACTGTCCTGACCCTAGGCTGCTATTGCACTGGATTTTCTTGTGGAACTCCCAGAGTCTTAACAGGTTTATAATAATCTTGATGGTAGCAGACCACCAAAATGGCCCACTTCATGTCCTGCATTGGTCTACCCTCTGCTGAAGAAACAGCCCAGCTATGGATTAGCCATGTGGTCCATCTCCATGGACTACTGGATCAAGTCACTTCCAAGCAAGGGTCACAATTTACAGCCTGATTCTGGCACAAGGCCTTACGTCTCCTGTGGGTCCAGCTGTGCCTCTGCCTACCATCCTCAGTCCAGTGGACAGACAGAAAGGGTCAATCAGATTTTAGATTGTTACATTAATCACCACCAAGATGATTGGTCCTTGCTATTACCCTACATAGAGTTTGCATACAATAACCCAGATTGCGCCTCCATGGGTAAAAGCCCCTTTCTTTACCAGCTATGGGAACCACAGCTACCTATGAGCTTCTTCTAACCCACCCACCTTGGATTTAGTGCAGCGAATTCATCAAATCCAGAAAGAAGTAAGGGGAAACCTGAAAAAAGTGAGAGCCAAATGTTATATCAATAGAATAAAAACCAGCAGGATCTTATTAAGAGGGATAAGGCAAAGATGCCACATTTATTGTAAATATAATAATAAAGCAAAAGATAAAAGTAAACAACGTTGTTTAACTACTTATTCCTATCACTACTTATTCCTTATATATATATATAATGTGTGATGGAGCAAGGCCGGATGGCTACAGGAAAGTATTGAGGAGCAGGTATGTTAGCTCCAGGCTAAGCAAATCCCTAGTACCATGGGAACCAAAATGGCAGTTGCTCCAGGCTAATCAAGGCACCTGGGGCCAATTAAGAACTTTCTAGAAGGCACCGGAGAGAGCTACATTGATTGGAGCACCTGCAGCCAATCAGGACAGGCTAATCAAGGCACCTGGTATAAAAAGGGGAGCTCACTCCAGTCTAGGGAGGAGGAGCCAGAGGAAAGAAGTGCGCATGAGGAGCAAGAGACACAAGGAACTAAGAACTGAGAGGGTGTACTACTGGAGGATTGAGGAAAACACCATACAATCAAGCAGCATCAGACACCAGGAGGATCCTGTGGTGAGGATAAAGAAGGTGTTTGAAGGAGGCTATGGGGAAGTAGCCCAGGGAGCTGTAGCGGTCAAGCAGTGGTTACAAATAGCACTATAGAGACTGCTGCAATTCACAGGGCCCTGGGCTGGAACCCGGAGTAGAGGGTGGGCCCAGGTTCCCCCCTAGCCCCGCTACTCCTAATCAGACATAGGAGTAGTTGATCCAATCTATGGGTTTCATCCAAGGGGAAAACCACTGAGGGGAAGAAATCCGCCAATAAGCGCAGGACCTACTAGAGGAGAGGAGGAACTTTGCCACTATATATATATATATATATATATATATATATATATATATATATATATATATATATAATTTTCATTCACACAATCATTCATTCAAATTCTGTATAGGTGTTATAGTTACCAGCCTAGAAGTTGCTCATGCCAAGTTACTGGCCAGGTATCTTGGTCATGAGGATGGAGCCGAGTCTGTGTCAGATGCACCTGATGCTCCTGGAGGTTGAAAGCAGAACCAGAAACTCAAAGTCCTCAGTCTTTGGAGTTCATTCTTATAGGAATTAATTCCTACGTTAGTCTATGGGAGCTGTTTGAGTCAGGAACAGCAGGATGAATCAGCAGATGGCACATTCCTGGTGGCTCCACACTGTCCAAAGTTTGTGTTTCTCAACCTTCCAGGTGATGGGGTGGATCCCAGTTTACCCTCCGGGGGTTGTCTGGTGGTCCACTTGACACATTCTTTGGCCGATGGATACTCCCTCTCTAGGCTGGCACCTCCCCAACCATTCATGTACATTAAGCATTCATCAACATACATTCCATATCTTAACCATATTTTAATTTACTGTTTCCACCACTTTCGGAGTGTGTGCTAATTTATTTGAGACTCTTGGCCCTTTAATAACAGAGGGTGGGGGTCTGTTTCTAGGAGCTGTTGCTGTTACAATGAAGTGAAAGTCACTTAAGGGCCTATAGCATTTGTTTACATTGTATCAATTACAGCTTAAGGCTCACAGCGTTCACTTCAAGAACAACGTTAATTAACTTGTTTGTAAGTTTTACATAGTAATAGAGTATCTCACAGGACAGATAGGATCAATGGTTTCTTCAGACAGGAGCTTGCAAGTTTTAACAGAAGAACTAAAAGATTTTTGTACTTGGTGAAACTGGGGGGGTCACTGTCACTTGGGGGAATCACTGTTAGTACCTTTTTTAATATCCCTACATAATCCTTTTAATATCCCTGCACAACTACAAGCAATATGCAAATCAATATTGCCAACCAGGAACCCCTATTCAGTGGGACAAAAAGTGTGGCCCTTGACACAGCACCTCAGCATGAACAGACCCATGTGTAAGTTAGACTTTCAGTTCCTTGCCGTTATCGAATCTGTTACCAAGTTAACCTGGTCACTGTTGAACTACACCTACTCCAATCTCTCAAAATCCACCTAGTATTCCACATATCCCTCCTAAAACCGTATACCAAAAATTCAGCTCCCCACAGGACCCAGCCACTTCACGCACAAGGCCACGAGATCTTGGATTCTAAATGCCAGTGGGGTAAACTTTTATACCTGATTAACTGGGAAGGCTATGGCCCTTTGGAGTGTATGTGGGAACTAGCAGAAAACTTTCATGCTCCTGCCCAAATACAAGCCTTCTACGAAAATCACCTCTAGAACCCTGGACCCATATCACCAGAGGACACCCCTTGGGGAGGGGGTGATGTCAGTCCCCATGGGTCCATGGGAGTTCTGGGGATCATCACACTCATAGGTGCCAACTCCGTGGGTGCTCCAGCCCTGGAGCACCCATGGAAAAAAATTAGCAAGTGCTTAGCACTCACCAGCAGCCAAGCTCCCTTCCTCTTGCCTGCCTGCAGCCCCTGCTGATCAACTCCTCCCTCTCCCTCCCAAAGCCTCCTGAAACCTGCGTAAGAGCTGTTCAGCGCCATAAGGAGGCATTGGGAGGGAGGGGAAGGAGCGGGGACGGGGTGCGCTCCGGGGAGGCAGCAGGAAGTGGTGGGGCAGGAAGAGGCAGGGTGGGGTGGGGCCTTGGGGGAAGGGGTGGAATGGGGGCGGGGCTGGAGTGGAGCGTGGGTGGGAAGAGGCAGGGTAGGGATGGGAGCTTGGGGGAAGAGGGCAGGGCTTGCGGCAGAGCAGGAGTTGAGCAGCCCTGGAGACAATCAGAAGCCGGTGCCTGTGATCACACTCCAGTCTTCCACATGGCAGCTCACAGACAGCAGCACAAGCACCGCCCCTCCACTCTGACTGGGAGAGCTTTAAATCTCCTCAAGCCCCTATTTAGGCCAGAAGAACAAACAGGAAGTTGTCTGTATAGCTGAGCTCCACCCTGGCACAGACAGCTTGCCTGGTGTTTACCTTTTTGTCTTCTGATCCTGACATCCTGGTATCCTGACACTGCCTGACTCTTGGTAACTGCCTTCTGGTTCCTGCCTTTTGATTCTGTCACCCGATCCAGACCTTCTGGCATCCTGACTTGGCCTGATTCCTGGTAACTGACTCTTCATCCCTGCCCTACAGTTTCCTTCGATTCTGATCTCCTGGTATTCCAACCTGACCTGAGTCCTAGTAATTGGCTCCTGGCCCCTCAGCCTGTGTGTGATGCTCACTCCTGTAAGCCAGGCCACTCGTGCCCTGGCCCTGACACATTTTTACTCACCCAATAACAAACAGCTTCCTGAAGAGGCTCAATAGGACCATCCCATCAGTAATAAAACCAATATTGCAATGGGACCTCAATCCCATACACGCAATACTTACCAGGCCACTCTTTGAACTGTTGGCCGTGTGCTCAATGTGATCACCTCTGTATGAAGGGCGCCTTCCTTATCGCCATCATATCAGCCAGGAGGGTGAGTGAGCTGAAAGCACTGCTGGCCAATTCACTGTATATCACATTTCACCTTCAACCAAAATTCATCCCTAAGGTAATTTCTGAGTTTCACATAAATCAATCTATTCACTTATCGGTATTCTTCCCAAAACCTCTCTCTCCTCATTGGAAGCATGAGAAGACTTCATTCCCTTGACATCAGATGGGCTCTAGAGTTTTACTTCCAAAGAACAAAACCAATTAAGAAAAGGCATAAACTATTTGTCTCTACAGCATTGTTCACGGGGACAAGTGTTATCTGCTCAGAGACTCTTTAAGTGGATCTCTGGATGTATTACTCTTCATCAGTTGGCATGTCTTCCTCCCCCCAACAGATTGAGGGCCCGCTCCACTAAAGCACAGGCAGCTTCAATAGCATCTCTTCAGGAAGTACCTAGACTGGACATTTGTAAGGCAACAACCTGCAGTTCCATCCATACTTTCATGAAGCATTCGTCCAGACTCTTCTGCAGATGCAGCAGTTGGGACAGCAGTATTACAGACCGCATCCTCATACCCAGCATACCAACTGCATCCTCACGCCTGCTCCAATTTGAATACTACTTAACAGTCACCCACATGTGGAATACACACAGGGACCAGCACTTGAAGGAGGGGAGGGTACCTACCTGTACCTGGGGGTTCTTCAAGATGTGTTCCCTATCTGTATTCCCCTACCTGGGAGGTGTAGTCACATACAGGGGGATGGGAAGCCCACAGGAAGGCAAAACCAGCAGGAGGTCATCCTGCCTCTTGAAACAAGGTCATTGAACTTTGGAAGACAGAAGCCATCTTTGGCATCCATCATTAGACAGACACAAGGGAACAGAGCTCTTGCAAGCTGAGACAGATGGATCCTTCAACCAAGGCAAGATTGAAGGCTATAGGTGAGAAATCATCTTGAACAAAGCCTGTACCTTGATAGATTAACTTTTAGACGTGTGTTTTCACTTTTATTTGCTTGTAACCATTTCTAACTTTATTCATTTTACTTGGCATCACTTAATCTATGTCCTATTGTTAATACATTTGTTTTATTTTTACTATAAACCAACTAAATGCTGTGTTTAAAGAGAAGGGTGTATTTACCACGGTTAATAAACAATGATGTGCTTCTGTGTCCTTTAAAAGAACAAATGAACCTTATTATTTCTCTGAACTGTCCAGGAAAGGGCTGGACATAGCAAAGCACACAGTTTTGGGAAAATTTGGGACTGGGAGTGTGTTGGGCACAGGCGCCAGCTTCTAATTTTCCCCAGGGATGCTCAACCCCCGCTCAGCCCCAGACCCTGCCCCCACTCCACCTCTCCCCCAAGGTCCCACCCCCACTCTGCCTATTCCCATCCCCGCTCCACCCCTGCCCCACCTCTTCCCCACCCCATTCCGCCTCTTCCCCTGAGCGTGCCCTGTCCCCCGCTCTTCCCGCTCCCTCCCAGCGCCTTCTGCACGCCGCTGAACAGCTGTTCCATGGCATGCAGAAAGCGCTGAAAGGGAGGGGGAGGAGTTGATTGGCAGGGGCCTCAGGCAGGCAGGCGTAGGAGGGAGAGAGGGGAGCTTGGCTGCTGGTGGGTGCTAAGCACCCACTAATTTTTTTTATGGAGCCCCCATGGAGTCAGCACCTATGGTGTTGGGATTACCCTGCAAATAGTAACCAAGACTAGTGGAAGCCAGAGTGGGGTAGTGGGGCTATAGACAGGCTGTTGGGGTCAGAGTTGCTGAACTAGAGCTCTCTATCACAGAGACACTGAGGGTATGACCTGCATGCTTGTAAGCTGGTTGCAAGTGTCCCAGGTTTGGAGCAACAACAGCAAAGCACTGTAAGGCACCCAGCGTTAACATAAGAATGGCCATACTCGGTCAGACCAAAGGTCCATCTAGCCCAGTACCCTGTCTGCCGACAATGGCCAATAACAGGTGCCCCAGAGGGAATGAACAGAACAGGTAATCATCAAGTGATCCATCCTTACTCCTTACCTGAGGAGGTTGTGAAGGCTAGGACTATAACAGTGTTTAAAAGATAACTGGGTAAATTCATGGTGGTTAAGTCCATAAACGGCTATTAGCCAGGATGGCTAAGGAATGGTGTCCCTAGCCTCTGTTTGTCAGAGGATGGAGATGGATGGCAGGAGAGAGATCACTTGATCATTGCCTGTTAGGTTCACTCCCTCTGGGGCACCTGGCATTGGCCACTGTCGGTAGACAGATACTGGGCTAGATGGACCTTTGGTCTGACCCAGTACGGCCATTCTTATGTTCTTATGTTATCCCCTGTTGCTCATTCCCAGCTTCTGTCAAACAGGGTTTGTAGGGCACATGGTGACACAACTCCTCACTGCTCTGGATGGTACCCCAAAATCTGTGACAGGTGTCTCCACAAGATCTTCCAGCAGTGACCACCTTGGAAGTAGGTGTTTGTAATGCACAGTCCTCAGTGAGTACAGAGTTCCAGTAATCCCATTGTCATTCATTTTTCCCACTCCACTGTGACCAATGCATAGCAGTCACATCTCGTGATCCAGGGCAGCTGTAATACTGAAGTTTTCCAGCAGGTAGTTGCTCACCTGATGGTAGCTTACTGATGATGCTGTTGAGTTACTGATAGAATAGGTCCTTCTCTTCAGAGATGGAAGAAAGTGTTGGGGGATATGTACTGATGATACCGGAAAAGCCACCTGTGGTAGATATCCTTGGTGATAGGAAATGTTCTGATATTTCAACAGGACATTCAACTCTGGGTGTTAATGAGTTTTTGACTGCAAACCCCACCCTGCGTTCAAATTCTACATCGATGTCAAGCATCTCCAGTTCTCTGTCAATGATGGTGGTCTTTCCATTGACCTCCTCTAGTTCATTTAACATAGCAGTGCATATTATCCTCACATTCCAACAAGCAAGTTTGAAGAGGGCAACCACCATACTCGAACCTTCAGTGCATATACGTTGGCAGAAAAAAATACAGGGGAAGAAGCTTGCCTTAAGACCAAAGCCCCTCTCTCTGTGGTACTGACTGGGACCAAAGGCTTGGAGACCAAGATGTTTGGAAGTGAGCACAGCTGCAGGAGATGCCAGAGGGCAAAGCTGAGTTGCAGTGCAAACTGCCTGACATTTTTTACACAGCAGATTAGGTTCCGGGTTTTCTCTTCTAGCCTTTGTTCAACCAGGAACTAGCTGCAAGGATCAGCACCAGATGTAGTTACTCCTTTGTGGACATTGTTTTTCATTCCAATGGGTGCTGGGCATACCCCCCACCACACAATGAGTGGCAGGGTTCCCAGTTTAGTCACTGAGCTGCCAAGGTGTAGCAGGTTGGTTTAGGTTATGTGGTACTAGCAGCCAGCCTTACATACCTCACCTGACAAATACTAGCAGTAGGTGCACACACAGACATTTATACAAAATAAGAACCAAATACTTCCAAGCTGTCTCTTCAGGCACATTATTAGAAGTCCCATAGACAGAATTGATTATTGTTAAACATTTGTAATGTGGCCTCGCCTAGAGGCTCCATTGTGTTAGGTGCTATACAGACCTACAGAAAAGGACAATCCTCACAGTACCCATGTCAGTGCTTTGGGGTGAGGTTGTTGCCCACTTCAACTCTGGGCTCAGATTCAAGTGTGATCCTTTCCCCAAAGGCCAATAATCCCTTTGAAGGCTCTTACATTGGACTTAACTCTTGAGAACACCCACTGTGTCCTCAGTACAGCCACCTTTTTGGTGTTACTGAGGTACCTGAGATGTATTTTGATGAGCCCAGAGCCTGGCTCGCTCTCCTCCCTGATGTGGGTCACTTGCAGGGTTCCTTGGCTCTCTTGATCCAGAAGCTCTTGGGTGCTGGACAATGTCTTTTTGGGGAAGCTTGTATGCTCAGCGGACAATAAAGGCTGGAGTTGGAGATGCTGCCACTGCCTTCCTGTTCAACTGCTGGGCCCAACTAAAATGCAGCACCCCCTTCCTTTTCTGCTTTTCCATCTGCACTGTCAGTGGCCCAAATTATTAGCTATTACTATGACAAAGTAATAGAAACGTAAGACCAACATATAGTGGAATGTGAAATGTACTTGTGGCATAAATGCAATGGATCAGATTTATCCCTGGTGTAAACCAAAGAAACCATCAATAGAATCAGTTTAGTGCATCCATTTAAGACATTAATTCTGATGTATGTTATATACCTTTCAGTTAATTGAACTAGATTACAACATTATTAAAGAACAGAGCAGACAGGTTACATTAATGATGAACAGCTATTTCAATGTTTTTAAAAAAATTCTTACAATTTTTCTAATACCACTTTATGCTGTAAATATTTTGCCTTTTATTTAAATCTGCAGCCCACTGAAAACCCCTCTGAAACTACTGGATGTTTCTAACTGCGCCTTGAACCATGCTGACATGGCCTATTTAGCCAATAGCCTCCATTCTAACCACCTGGAAGTACTGGACCTTAGTGGGCACAATGTGGCTGACCTTTACCCATCAACCTTCTTTAAACTTCTCAGCCACTGCTCTCATACTCTGAAGATTCTCATCCTCGAGGAATGTAACATTCAAGACATTCATGTAAATATGTTGATTTTGGGTTTGATCCCCTGCCGGAAGCTACAAGAATTCAAGTTCCTTGGAAATCCCCTGTCATCCCGAGCACTTAAATGCCTCTTTAATGTTTTTAGTGACTTGCCAAAGCTGAAATACATTGAGTTCCCAGTTCCTAGGGACTGCTATCCTAACAATGTCACCTACCCAATTGATGATGCTGATCTTTCAAAATTTGATCACCAAAAATATGAGAGTGTATCAGAGGAACTTAACAATATTTTACTTCATGCAAACCGAGAGGACATAAAGGCTTCAACACCACTCTTCGGAGGCTACGATGCAGCCATTCAAGAGACTGGCAATGAACTGGGAGCTTACTTACTGAAATCTTTCAAAGATACTTTAGAAAACTTTAACAAAGCTCTTCAAGAAATGAATTAATATGTAGTGGGGATGACTGCTCTGCCTAACAGAGAGTAAATTCAATATACACTAGGAAAACACTGCACCTCCATTTCTGCTTTCTCGACTGTATTTGGTTTTATTTTTGGTGCTATAGTATAGCATATGCATTTTTAATCATGCTATGAATTGGCAAGTATTAATGTAAAGGCCACTTTTTGAGAACCCCTTTAATCACTGCATACTCTACACAAAGCACAGCTTTGGTTCCAGTTACTGCAGTAAAACAAGATATGATTGTATTTCACCTGCAGTATGACCTAGCCATATTTTTTAATTTACCTAATAACTTTGGGCCAATTTGTGCCCTTCTGCAAATAAACACATTGAGAGAGACCTTAGGAGTGACTAAACTCCACTAATTTCCTCTGACAAAGTTTTATCTAAATTTGGCTGTGGATTTGCCCCCTATGGCAGAGATAGGGAGTCCAATCCCCAAATCCTACACACCCCCATGAATCGTGAGGCTCTCAGGAGACATGATGGAGGCACAGGGCCATCCCTGCATAGGTCCTTCTCTGCATTAGCTATCTCCATTGTAGCCACACTGCCCTGTCCACTCAAGATCCATGGTAGTGCGACTATAGAGATGAGCAGCCTAACTGGTAGCAGCCCCTGGATCCCACCTTTAAGGAGAAGTTCCACAATGCAGAGTTGACTCCAATCAAAAGATAATACAACTCCAATCCATATTAACTCCTGAGTGTATGTTCCAGCGGGCTCGAGGAGGCATCATCATCGGGGTGGAGATGATATGCACCCTGTAGCCCTATTTCTTTCCATGTATGGACTCCAGAACCCATAGGTAAATCTCCTTGAGGTTTGGAGGCATGGGAGGCAGGATGCTACCGATAGAGCTGACCCTCCTTTCATATGTGGATGCAAGAGATTCCCACAGTGTCCCCTCCATGCCTTGATCCTGGAGGATGAAAAGGCCCTTAATACAGTAAGTGCATGATTGCATTCTGCAACCATCATCATCTTCATACAAGCAATGCTGAGATCTGCAGAGCAGCCCTCAGATGAGAAGTGCAGGGTGTGTTCAAGTTAAGCTAGTTTTTTCTGCTTTTCCTCTGTATGATGATAATACAGAATAATTAAATGCAACTATAAAAATCAGAGGGGCATCTATTCTCAATAATTCCATTTCTTTGAGATTTACGGGTCTCTGGCCCTTCTTGCATGCACATAAATAACAAATAAAAATAATTTTTATCCATGGTCTGTGTATTAATTCATTCAAATCCACCATACATGCAAATCAAAATAAAAAGAAGAAAATAAAAACTGTGTGGTTCCTCACCCCAAACAGGAGAAGTAGCCCCCTCCATGTCTTCCTCCACTGAGTGGGAGGTGCAGGGACTCATAGGGACAGAAGGTGGAGGTGGCTGAGTGAGGGGGGAAGGGATGCATGGGGCAGAGGGAGGAGGGGGGCTGAGCCACACAAGAACAGGGGCAGATGTGCCTGACTGAATGGGAGAGGCTAGGGGTTCAGCCAGGATCTGCATGGGGGGAGGCTCCCCAACTCTGTAACAATTGCTCCTCCACCCCAAAAAAGCCTGTTCCTTACTTCTCCCACCCACATCCAACAACCCTCCAAGGTCACACCCAGCCTCCTTCCCAGCAATTAATTCCCTCTCCCGCAGCTCCTCTGTTACCCCTGACTCCCCAAAGCCTTTGCACTGCTTCTGAAGGGTGTGGGAAATACATTTCTGCATTGTAGTTTTAATGAATTATTGCTCAAGTTCTGTATTATATGCCTAGAAAGGAATCTGTTTGGAACAAAAAAATTTCCTGAATCTTTTTTGCTGTCTGTGTTGTGACAGACATACTTGTTGACAGGTATTTTGAAATAAATTACCAAAACAATTGAAATTGGCATGATTATATTGTTGTTTTGACAAGTAAATATGCATAATTTTAAAATATTGTGCACAGAATTTTTAATTTTGTGGCGCAGAAATTCCCCAGGAGTAGATTGTACTGAAGACATAGCCTCAGTGACTCACCTTAGTCACCTCCACTGTTTTTAGTTCCTGAGGGAGCTGTTGTAATCCCCCCCAGAAATAGAACACAATCACACATAAACTATTCATAAATGTAACACAATGGTTCCCCAAAAATAAAACATGGGGCTGCAATATCTGTCACATGTACTACTCGCATCTGTTCAGCATGCTGCTTCCACGCCCATGTGCACACATCAGATCGTCTTCAGGGCGCCAAAGGCCCCAAGTGACGCCCCAGCTCGCCATGTTTGTGCCTACTACAGAATCCCTCTCTTCAGCTCCCTGGCCCATCATAGCTACCTCTCTATTTATCTCTACTATTTCATCTCCAGATAGAATTCTATCAACGTTTCAAAGAAATTCAGAGCCCTAAGTTTTTAGGCATTTACAAAGATGCCTTAAAGAAGGGTACGCTACCTCCTACTATGAGCAATGCTCTAATTACTGTACTACTAAAACCAAGTAAGGATGTGCAAAAGATTAACAGTTGTAGACCCAGCTCTTTAATCAATACTGGATGGATTTTCTGTAACTTGAAAGCTTTAAGTCATGATTTGAGGACAGCAGTATCTCGGTTAGAGGTCTATTACAGGAGTAGGTGGATGAGATTCTGTGGCCTGCAATGTGCAGGAGGTCAGACTAGCTCAGCAGTTCTCAACCTGCAGCCCAATTAGCACACAGCTGAGGCCCTGAGGTAAGGGCAGAAAAGGGTGTTGAAGCCACATGGGAAGTGGCCCTGGGACAAAGGACTGTAATTGCCACTGTGGTAGCAGCTGGACAGAGATTGCAGGTCCTCCAGAAGGGGGAACACCGAGTGTGGCACAGTAGGCGGGCAGTGTTACTGAAGAGGACTCTGCAGTCCTGTGAGTGGTTCAGGTCCTGGAATGGAAGTGAGGCACCACCAGAAGAGGGTGCCCTGGTGAGTAGAGCTAATTCCTATGACAGCCGGCAGGAGACACTAGAATAGTGAGTCCCACCCCATCACAATTCCAAACCCAATTCTCATATCCTAACATATAGCACAATATCATCCCCCTTTGATCTATTTCAGGGAGCTAGACAGGGATGCCCCATCGCCCCCACTCCTATTCAGTCTAGCATTAGAACCACTTGCAGTATTAATTAGGGAACACCAAGGTATTCAAGGCATCAAATCAGGGACTCAGGAGACAAAAATCCTCGTATAGGGAGATGACAGCCTCCTATTTATTAAAAAGTCAGCTCAATCTATTCCAAATATCCTACAAACAATAGATAACTTTGATAAATTCCCTGGTTACAAGATAAACTGGGATAAATCAGAAGCAATAATCTCACTGTATTTAGTTGGAAGTGCATCTCCTATAGGGACATTTAGCTGGCAACAGACAAACCTCAGATATCTTGGCCTCCTGTTTCCTAAGGAAGCTAAAAACATAGTCAACGTTAACCTAGCTGCATTAATCGTGCAGTTAGCAAACTGTTTAACTAGCTGCCAGACACTACCTCTTTCCCTTTAGGGAAAAATAAACATGAATGCTCTTCCCAGGATCATTTATATTCTGAAGTTCCTCCCTATCCATATTCTTCCCTTTTATTTTACCAAAATCAACAACATGTTCAGGTCCCTCTTGTGGAGTGCTGGTAACAAACCCACTCTCCTTATGAAGAGTACATTTCTCTGTCAAAGCAGGTGGCTTCAGATTTCCCAGCTTTAAACTTTATCAGGCAATAATTCTTAGCCAAGCAGCATAGTGGCTCATCCCTTGTGCTGTAAAGCCCCGGACTGGCTCCAGCTGGAAGCAGAATTGGTTGCTTCCTTTCCAATATACTGCACTTGGATTACTATCAATTCATTAAAGAATGTAAAAGCAACAAAGAATCCTGTGGCACCTTATAGACTAACAGACGTTCTGCAGCATGCAAGTCTTGCATCTGAAGAAGTGGGTATTCACCCACGAAAGCTCATGCTGCAGAACGTCTGTTAGTCTATAAGGTGCCACAGGATTCTTTGTTGCTTTTACAGATCCAGACTAACACGGCTACCCCTCTGATCATTAAAGAATGATTACCAACTATTGTGGCAGCCAGAAATACTTGGTGTACAATTGTGATGTTCCCCTCTGGTGTTATCTGGACCAGTGATCTGCTAGGTCACTCTGATCCTCGTCTCTGGGAGCCAGCCTTACCCTGCTCTGCTGTGAGAACCCCCATTCCTGGGCTGTTCATGCACAGCCTCTGGCATGTCAGCTGTTCCTTGGATTGTGCAACCGAATTACACTAGCCAATATCTCCGGTCCCGGACACAACCCTAGGAACCTCTGTCTTGCAGTGTCCAGTTATGCCTGCTGGACGCAGCAAGCTTATATGAGTTCCTCAATTTAACAAAGAAATTGATATGTACCAGGCTTGTTATCGCAAGGGGAGTCTCTGACACACTGCAAACCAAACACACTGCTTCAGGTAGAATAAACAACAAATTTATTAACTACAAAGATAGATTTTAAGTGATTATAAGTCAAAGCATAACAAGTCAGATTTGGTCAAATGAAATAAAAGCAAAATGCATTCTAAGCTGATCTTAACCCTTTCAATGCCATTACAAACTCAGATGCTTCTCACCATGGGCTGTTTGGTTGCCCTTCAGCCAGGCTCTCCCCTTTGATCAGCACTTCAGTTGCTTGGTGGTGATGTCTGCAGATGGAGGTGGAAGAGAGAGGAAGAGCATGGCAAACATCTCTCCCTTTTATCATGTTCTTTCTTCCCTCTTGGGTTCCCCCCCCCCATAGAGTCAGATAAGCATTATCTCATTATAGTCCCAAACTGACCAAAGGAAATGGGGTGACTCACTCAAGAGTCCAACAGAGCTTTTGTTGCTGCCTAAGCCAGTGTCTTTGTTCCTGTGAGGCTGGGCTGGGTTTGTCCCATACATACCCTGATGAGGTGTGAACTGCCCTCTGCGCTTGGAGAGTTTTTGCCTGGGCTTTGTTTTAAGTCATGAAAACACATTTTCAGCCTCATACCTATATACATGACATTATAACCTGTAACATTACTATAACAACAATTATTATAACAACAATGCTCAGTGCATCATGAGCCTTCCGAAGACACCGACATGACAAACTTTGCATTGGATACCACACAATCATATTAAGGATGAACATGGGGGTGCAGGGTATTCCCCTGAGGTACAGAATGTCACAACGTCTACCAAATTTTAAAAAAATCACTTCCTTCTAGATACCTAGGCCTGTATCACGAGGGTAACTCAAAACTCTGTATAGCAGGAAACGCAATTATTTGGCCAGATTGGATTAGTACAGGCATTTTAAGCATCAGTCAGTTTATTGAAAAAAATACCTTCCTCCCTTTTGCAATATTAAAAGAAAGGTTTAATCTAGAGCAGGGGTGGGCAAACTACAGCCCACAGGCCAGATCTGGCCCCTCAGGGCTTTGGATCTGGCCTGCAAGATTGCCTGTGGCACCGGGGCCCTGCACCGCTCTCAGATGCGGCCAGCACCACGTCCCTGTGGCCCCCGGGTGGGAGGGGATAGAGGTCTCTATGCGGTGCCCTTGCCTCCAGGCACCGCCCCCTGCAGCTCCCATTGGCTGGGAATGGGGAACAGTGGCCAATGTGAGCTTCGGGGAGGTACCTGGAGGCGCGGCTAGGGTAGCGCACGTGGTGCCACTGCCACCCCAGAGCCATTTTAAGTAAGCGGTGCCAGGCCGGAGCCCAAACCTCTCCTGCACTCCCGCCCCCCAACTCCCTCCCCTAAGTCCCCTGCCACACCCCGCACCCCTTCTGCACCCCAACCCCCTGCCCTGAGCCCCCTCCCACACTCCACACCCCTTCGGCACCCCAACCCCCTGCCCTGAGCCCCCTCATACACTCCGCACCCCTCCTCTGCCCAATCCCTTGCCCTGAGCCCCTTCCTGCACACCGCACCCCCTCCCACACCTCACACTCCCTCCCGCACCCCAACCCCCTGCCCCAGCCCTGCATACAATTTCCCCACCCAGATGTGGCCCTCGGCCCAAAAAGTTTGCCCACTCCTGATCTAGAGACTCATTGGCAATAGATCTAACTTAAATGTGCCATCTCCCATCTGTTTGGCCTAATGTGTGCACTACCTGACCCACCTGAACTGATTTAGTTTCTCCAAATATTACTCAGTTTGCCAGTACCTATGGCAACAGGATATGCACACTTGGCCAGCAAATTTGAATTAAATAAATTCCCCAAAAAAGAAATGTAGGGCGGGGAAGGAACTAGGCCAACTATTTTCTGCTAACCAATGCAAACAAATTTTAACCAATGCTCCAAAATGTTCCTTGGCCCTCCATTTATGATTAATCCTGCAGAAAATCATATGGCGGATGCATTGGACCCCTTTCTGACTGTTCAAAACTGGTGCTGCTAAATCAGACAAATGTTGGTGCTCTGATTTAGCAGGTGCTAACTTTTAATCCTTATGCTCTGGGACTGCTCCTATACCCGTATGCTTTGGGAAGACATTAATTGCAGTTCATTTTCCCTATCAAATAAAATTTGTATTACAAGCTAAACATGTAATTTTAAACCTAATCAATATTAACTGAAAACTGACTAAGTATGAAACAGTTTAGCTCAACAGAGGACTAATAATTGCTAAAAAAACCAACCTAATACTACAAAATTTGAAGTCCAAAACCGACTAGCAATTGAAGACTGGCACACAGACATCATAAGCTTGGCCAAGAATCATATACTGGAACAGAATTATATATTGGAACAGACATACCCCAAAAAAATTCTGAGAGATATGGGACGCTTTCCTGGAAGTATCTGAATGATCCTATTAAACAGATGAGTCTCCACTCATCTCCTTCTCCTCTCTAACCACTTCCTTCTCTCCTCACTTCTATTCCCCTGTTCCAAATTTTGCTTCCATTGTTTATCTTACTTTAATAATTTTTTTAGTTAGTTGGATTTTTTATAAACAAATTTCATTGGTTTGTAAATTATGTAATACAAATAATTGAATTACATTTTAACCATTCAGATTATATATACGCCTCTATCCCAATATAATGCTGTCCTTGGGAACCAAAAAATCTTACCACGTTATTGGTGAAACCGCATTATATCGAACTTGCTTTGATCCTCCAGAGTGCGCAGCCCCGCCCCCCCGGAGCACTGCTTTACTGCGTTATATACAAATTCATGTTATATCGGGGTAGAGGAGTAATTAATGTTTCAAGTATAGCTAAGGAGAGGTAGCAAATAGTTAATATATTATGAGAAGTGTATGTATAGTTTGATTTTTTTGTATATATTTTTGATAAATTTAATAAAAAGTTAATAGAAAAAAGAGAAAGAAACAAGATAGAGAGAACTGGGTGAGATGGGACCCAACAGGCAGAGGGAGAGGGGAGCAGAGAGAGAAAATATTTTTTAAAAGAGAAACTCATCAAGATTCAGAACAAAAATTGAAGGACAGAAAAAGAAAAGAGGAGCAGGAAAATCACCAGCACAAAGATATAGTAGGAAGTTATGTTATACAAGGTTAGTTTCATTCCATAACTAATATCTACAATTTCATGATAGTTTGGCTGCAGTTTTCCAAACACTTTTCAGGAATTTTTTGGAAGTTGTTTTGAATTAGACTCCATTTATTTATTTATTTATTTATTTAACTGGTTAACATCAATGTTCATAACACAACTTTCCCCATAAGGACTGAAATTTTTAGATTTTCTTTGTAATGATAAAGCCACATGTTTAGCATTGATTCACATCATCACATTGTGGCTCTGATGGCACGTAATGTTAGTAGCCCCTGCAAGGAATGGAAATACTGAAACACTGATTAGTATTTCTAAAAATCTGCTTTCAAAGTTCATTATTTTAAGTGTTTGTTTATTTAGTAAATATGGCTAAGATTTTTTTTAATGTTTGGGGTGGGGGTGGGGAAGGCTAACTTGAGACAACCTAAAAGAATCAGATTTCTAGAAAGTACAAAGCACCCATGCCTCTGAAAATCAGGCCCCTGTAAGATGTTTAATATTAGGCACCCAAAATCACTAGTCACTTTTGAAAATCTTGGCCTGTGTGTTTAGCTAACAAAGATACTATACCAGTAGTTAATCACTGGAATTTTCCTTTTACACCTACTGGATAGTCTTTAATGCTGTTAATTACTAAAGCTGGCAAAAACCTTTGTATCATAAAAAAGCTTGACAATTAGAATAATTCTAAGCTCTCAAACCTTATCTTCCATAGATAAAATCCTCTTTGATCCATGCATGCAAAAGTCTTTAGTGCTGACATAGCCATTCAGAAAAAAGTCTCAATCGTGGTTTTTGAAATGGTACTGAACACAGTTCAGTCTTGTCCGTGCTTCTATTTGAACTTTCATCAGCACCAGTTCAGCCACCCACATTGCTGCCACCTGTTGTCAGAAACTGAGTAAACTGAGAAACTATTCAATATTTTTTTTTAATCCTCATCATTTGTGTGGCCGCACTCCTTATGGTGCGTAATAGCCAGACCCTGTGCTTTTGTTGCACAATAAGCATACCCTGCACTGAAAACAGAATTATTTGTTCTTCACCGTTTTTCCTATGGTGCTCTCATTGTCATATCTTACTTCTTTGCAAATGTTAATTAATTTATCTTCACATCACCCCTGCGAGATGAGGTAGTATTATCCCCATTTCACAGAGGGGGAATTGATGTAAGGCCAAAGCTTTAAGACATGTTCTCTGAGTTTAAGACACTTTGAGCCTGATTTTTCAGAGATCTTGGCAATTTATAGCATTTCATATGTTTAGAGCAGGGCTCCATTAACCTCTGTTGCAACTGTGACTGTTCAGCACTTCTACAAATCAAACCCCTGTGTCTCAAGCTGGGTACTTAAAACTGAGGAACACAGTTATTACCTGTGCAAATTTTTGTTTATTGCCACTTGCCCAGCCACACATAGGTCTCCGCATTTCAGTCAGATAGCTTTCCCCTTCTCCTCCAGGCTGCCTGGGAACCACAAGGAGAGCACGGAGATCACAAGAGACACAGGCTCCCTGCTCTCAGGTCTGGTGCCCAGCAGCAGCCAAGAGCAGCAACTGAAGGAAACTCCTGCTCAGCCCCAAAATGGAGCATGCCCATTTACACTGTGGGGATGGCGCATGCACAGCCTGGTCACACACAGGAGCTGTGAAGGGATGGAGCATGCTCAATACACACATTTTTTGGAGATTTTAACTGTTAAATTCTAGCAAATCTCTACTGAGTGTGTGCAAACTCTCTCTTTTTTTTCCCAGAAGCTCATAACTTGGCCAAATTTGGCTGAAGTTTCATGGTGATACCAAAAGGCTCATTTCTGGTAGCAGGGCGACCACCCTGCCATGTTTCAAATCCCTGCTGCAAAACAAGGGGATGCAGTAGGTCTTTTGTCACCATGCCTCAGTGGGTCACAACTAAGAATACCAAATTCAGGACAAGCTCTGAGAAATAGGGCAGACACACCCCAAAACTGGTGTTTATTCTTCCCTAAGCTATACCAATCCAACAACAAAAGCCTCACCACATTGGCTAACAAGATGTCAGAAATGCAGCCCTCCTTAGGTATCCCAGCCCTTGTTCCAATACCCAGACACTGGACTTAATGATGAGTGGTTATTTAAAATCAGTTCCATCAACCAAATGGTTTTTCTGATCTCAAAGGACCAGCCACATATCCAGGTCAATATATAATTCAGATCTTACCTAATAATCACGCTGCTGACAATCCTTTAGTATCTAATACTTAAAGGCTTATTTATAAAAAGAAAGCGAAGTGAAAGTTAAAATTGGTTAAAGGAATCAAATACATACAATAATAGCAAAGTTCTTGGATCAGGCTTGTAGCAATGATGGAATAATGTTAAGTCTCTGGTTGCTTCCAAATCATTGGAAGTCCTCAGTCCCTTGGTTAGAATGATCCCATTAGTATAAGTCCATAGCCCAGAAATTTGAGCAGGAAAGAGGCAAAATGGAGTTGCTTCCAAGGCCTTTTATAGCTTCTGCCATGTGGAGGGAAACCCATTGTTTCAAACAAAGCCCTCAGCTTGTGGAAGAATACAGGTAACAAGATGGAGTTTAGTGTCACATGGTCTTGTCACATGCCTTTGCATGCTCTGCTGAGTCATAGCAGGGGCCATTACCCATACTCTAGTGGGTATTACCACATGAGCAAACACATTTTGAAATACAGGTACATGGTCAATATTCATAACTTCAGATACAAAAATGACACATGCATACAAACAGGATAATCATGTTCAGTAAATCACAACTTTTCCATGGACACCTTACATGACATACTTTGTACAAGATTTGTTGCAATTATATAACAATGGTAGCAACAATGTTCTACATGGTCATATTTTAATCAGATAATGTTAACAAAATTATTGTAAGAATGTTTTTAACAAGGGCCAAAAAATAATTTCCCTATCTCATTCTTGGAAATGGCTTAAGAGTTTTAGCTGAAACTTTCCAAAACAATTCAGCCTGAACCAGGCACCAACATGGGAAATTTCAGCTCAAACAGTTAAATTTTAGAAAACTTATAAGCAAATGAAAACAGGGTCCTATACTGGGAAGTGTTGGACAACCTTAACAAGGCAGCACTACCAGCTCTGCCTATATTATCAACCCAGGGCCTGGATATATACTCTAGCAGCAGCTACTCATGCCGCTGCAACTTCACTGCTACATGTTATTTGAGCTAGCTTAGATCATGTCTTCAATCTTCCATTTATCCCTATATTTTCCTAGAGTTTAAGGCCCAAACGGACCACCAGACTATCCAGTCTGACCTCCTGTGCGTCATGGGCCACCAACACTACCCAGCACTCACACGTTAAATCTAACAACCAAAATTAAACCAAAGTATTGCAGCCCACAGAAGATTAAACTATTATGTGCCTCAGGTAGAGAATAGGAGGGAATGGGGTGCACTGTGGCCAATCTGACCTGGAGTAATTCCGTTCCTTTCCAAATTGAGAACAAAAAACCTTGCTGAATCTCCCAGATTACTTTTAAAAGATATTTGATTTTTTTGTTGTGCTGGACTTTCCAAGAGCTGGTGATAATCAAATTGTTGCCTAAAGACGATTATAGGACTAGAAAACATGACCTATGAGGAAAGTTTGAAAAAGCTGGGTTTGTTTAGTCTGGAGAAGAGAAGACGGGGGGGAGGAGGGGCAGGGGAGGACATAAGTCTTCAAGTACATAAAAGTTTGTTATAAAGAGGAAGGTGATAAATTGTTCTCCTTATCCACTGAGGAAAGGACAAGAAGCAATGGGCTTAAATTGCAGCAAGGGAGACTTAGGTTAGACATCGGTAAAAACTTCCTAACTGTTAGGGTAATTAAGCACTGAAACAAATTACTTGTGGAGGCTGTGGAATCCCTGCCATTGGGGGTTTTTAAGAACAGTTTAGACAAACACCTGTCAGGCTTGGTCTAGATCAGGGGTTCTCAAACTGGGGGTCGTGACCCCTCAGGGGGTCGTGAGGTTATTATCTGTGGGGTCACAAGCTGTCAGCTCCACCTCAAACCCCGCTTTGCCTCCAGCATTTATAATAGTGTTAAATATTTAAAAAGTGTTTTTAATTTATAAGGATGGGGGTCACACTCAGAGGCTTGCTGTGTGAAAGGGGTCACCAGTACAGAAGTGTGAGAACCACTGGTCTAGATCAAGGGTTTCCAAACTGTAGTTGCCCAGCAACTGTCCAGTCTAACTTAGCTCAGAACATAAGGGTTTTTTTTGGTTGTAACGATAGTACATAACAGTGAAATATGGACAGATGGCTAAAGACAGGTAGTGATAAGAAGAGCACATAAAGTATCAGTGATAAGAAAGGTACAGGTACTCTGGAAGCTCATAGATCTGGAAGGGAGTTCACAATAAGAAAAAGTTGAGAACTTCTGGTCTAGATAATACACCTCTAACTCGATATAACGTGACCCGATATAACACAAATTCGGATATAATGCGGTAAAGCAGTGCTCTGCGGGGGCGGGGCTGCCTACTCCGGTGGATCAAAGCAAGTTCAATATAACACGATTTCACCTATAACGTGGTAAGATTTTTTGGCTACCGAGGACAGCGTTATTTCGAGGTAGAGGTGTACTTAGTCCTGCCTCAGGCAGGTACTAAACTAGATGGCCTACGGAGGTTCCTTCCAGTCCTCCATTTCTGTGATTCTATAAACCAATTTTTATGGGAAGAAAAAGGACTAATGGGACTTCTTTATAACTAGGGACTGTCTTAATAAAGAGTTTATTTGTTCTTTATCAAAACTAGTAATTTTCTTAGATATTTCTTTGTATATGTTGAAAGATTGTACTTAGAAAAAATAGTTCCATCAATTACCACTTCTTGTTTATGTTTTGTCTACAGCTTAAAGACGGTATGGAGGCAGTTCAGAGTCCTGAAGGCTCTGTGTCATGTACCAGAATGTATGTGTCAATCAGGTGGTCACTCAGCAAAAGTTCTGCTTCAATTAGTCATTCAAAGACTTTAACTTCTAAATACTCCAGAGTATTCAACTTGCCAGCTTATTCAGCATAACATACAGAGTGATTCACAAACATAAAAATAGATAAACCAAAATACTTAAGCAGCTGTAATCTGAACTAAATGTTCACAACAAAACAGAGATAAAAGATTATCAGATTCAGCTCTTCACCACAAAGGCATTAAAAAAAATCTTCTTATATTATGTTCTTACCAGCTCTAAAAAGTCTATATACTGTGCATCTCACTATTTTTAACTGTGATGTAGAATAAAAAAAATATAGCAAATATGGAGTCTTGCACTTTGCTCTGGGAGGATCTGACAGTGGAAACTGGACAATGAGAAAGGTACAAATGAAGCCTTTAAGTCAGCGGTCCTCACCAGGGGTATGTATACCCCTGGGGGTACCAGAGGTCTTCCGTGGGGTACATCAACTAATCTAGATATTTGCCTAGTTTTACAACAGGCTACATTAAAAGGCACTAGCAAAGTCAGTCCAAACTAAAATTTCATACATACAATGACTTGTTTATACTGCTCTATATACTATTCACTGAATGTAAGTACAATATTTATATTACAATTGATTTATTTTATAATTGTACGGTAAAAATGAGAAAGTAAGCAATTTTCTAGTACTAGCATGCTGTGACACTTCTGCTTTACAGAGAGCACATTCTTGTATCTTTATTTATGCCAAACAGACTCCCCATTCCACATTGTACAAGTGAAGAATGGAAACCCCTAACAGATGGTCAACCAGCTAACTCAAATGGCACAGCTACTGAACAACAAGGGGTTGGGGAAATCACAAAGAATCTTCCTACGGTGATTCAGCCAGTCAAACTGGATTTCCAAAATATCTCATTCAAATATGGGGTACCAGTCTATGCTTTAACTATTATTGCACCTCTGCTGTGTTTACTCTTGACTGATTAATTTTGCTGTCATTTTAAACGCTAATAGTTTTATAGTGCTAGAGCTCCATACTGAAGTTCATTGTAAACACTAAATTAATCTAACACTCTTTAAAAGTAATCTGCTTTGTGAAATATTGCACTTACTCAACACCAGAGCTAGGCCTGAACTAAAACTCAGGAGCCAAACCTGAAATTTGTGGATACTTGCATCCAGATTCAGACTTCAGAATTGGGACCCATCTTTGCTTAAAATCTGAACTCTAACCTGGAAGTACCTTGGCCTTCCTGAGAAAAGTAAACATAACTTTCTGCCCTGTACCATACCTTGTAATGCTTCAGGATTACAAAATGCCAGGAACAATTTACCTTAAACTGGCCCAACCTGGAGAACATAATACAAGAGAAAAATCTGATGGTTAAAAGGGCCAACAGGATATATAGATCCAGAAGAGAGGTCCTGAAACACAACCTAAACACAAAGCAGGTCTAGCCGCCACTGACACTTCACCTAACAGACAGGAATGCTTGGGAGGTGTTGCACCATGATAATGGCTCCAGTACCATTTCTCCTCCCAACTTCTTGTTTTGGGGGTCTAGCCAAAGAAAAGGAGGTGTTGCTAGGAACACCGTTTCACTTGCCAATCTCTGGGGGCAGTTAGCAGCCAGTTTAAATTACAGCAGCTTTCAAACTGATTTAATATACACTGGGGATGAATCTGGTGCCTAGATGACCACAGGAACAAGGCAGGGATGGCAAAAGGCACATTCCTAACAAGACACTGCTCCAAATCATGGCATCACCCAGGGTCTCAACTTGTAAGAATTCTGTTAGCATTGGTAAAACAGTATATTTTTCCATAATCTTGTTCTTAGAAACAGTGAACCATTTTATCTGGAACTTTTCAAATAAATTCATCAGGTAGACATCTGGCATGGAAAATCAATTAAAGTTTGATTAAAATTATAAGCAATTGTAAACTGGATATATAATGAAAAGTGTCAGACAACCTTAATTTTAGGCAGCATCACCAGCTCTGCCTAAACTTTTTTTTTTTAAGTTTTCCTTGCCTATGTTACAAAATAGAATTTGATATTCTTAAAACTGAAATAATCTTTAAAAGCTACTATACATTTCATTGTTACCGCTGTTTTGTTTACTTTTGGACAATGAAACTAGGTTAACCAGTTTCATTATTGTTTATAGTCATTTTTTCTAATCCATTTTACCTTCAGATTCTCAGGTACTACTAGCACAATGAGATAAAGCAGGGGGTCTTTATTTAAAAACTGTTTCCACTGTAATATTTAACAAAATCATGGAGCCATTTCCATTGATTTTTAGGTTTTGTAAAAATGTATTTTTACACAATCTGAATTTGGGGCCAAATGTGACATGACAGTGTCCCTCTGTGGCAACCAAGTATGACATCTGTTGCAAAGGTTTAAAGTTTGCACTAATCTTAGCAAGATTTTGTGACTGGATTTAAAATTGTAGATTATATCAACTGAGGTCACAGTTCAGCAGAGCACTTAATTAAGCACATGCTTATTTTTAAACATGTGAGTAGTTCCATTGGTTTTGATAGGTTTGTATTTAACAGTAATCCTAAGTGCTTTGAGTTGGGGGCCTTATGGATAAAAATAAATTAAACCATCTGTAAAGTCCCCATAAAATATCACTGGCTGTGATAATGAGTGTGTGGAATCTATTTATTGGGAAAAACTCATTTGGAAACCTGGGTCCCAGGTCCCCTTGTGCTTAACTTTAAGCACCTGAGAAGTTTTATTAAAGTCAATGGAACTGCTCTCCTGCTTAAAGCAAAGCATGTATTTGCAGGATCAAGGCCCAAATCAACTGCTATACCTGCAAATATAAAATAAGCGACTACTTATATTGCATATATCTTTTATTTTAAACTTATATTTGTTCTGATTTAGACAATACATATGACTTTCTTCAAGTTACGTTTTGAAAGGAAAGTCTTTTGTAGTATTTTTGTCCATTAACCTATGTATTTGCAAGTTAAATTTGTATTTATATTATGTAGTAATTATAAATGTATGTTATGCTGACAATCTTACATTTATTCTGACATGAACACTTCAGGTTTCAAATAGATGAACTGTAAGCATTCCAAGTATAAACAAATAACAATCTGCAATTTCAATCGAGTGACGGTAGTGTAGATGAAAAGAATAATGATAAATTTAAATCACTGACATTCAGTACTTTAATGTGCAAGAAGAGGGAAGTAAATTATTTTGACATAGTGTAACAAGATGATATTACAAGAGATGATACTTAGTTGAAAGCAAGCAATATTTATAGTACTAGAAAACAAAAATTATATTGAATGTATATGGAAGACACAGTGGAAATGTAGGCTATACGTTATAGATGGGCAGCTGGGCCTTAGATGTGAATATGCAAGGAAAGGAATAACGTTTGGTAAACATGCAATATTTTCCGTTTTTTTTATTAATATGCTTTGTTTAATGCATCCTTTGTACCTTTTTCCTAAAGCAAATTGGTTCAGCAGGTAAATTACTACAAAGATAATTTAAAACCATTCACTGTTATTTGAAATTGCACGGCTAAAGTGGAATAACTTAACAAGATGCTGTATAAAAGCCACCATACCATGTGCACTGCTGAAAGGAGCATTTTAAGGCTTGCATTATCTTACATTGCAGCATGTCTTAATGCTCTGGGCTTGATCCTACAAGTCACTGACCCTTCTGGCACAGAACCGGTAAAACATATAAACACATGCTTCATTTTTTGGGGGCCTCAGGCCAGAGTCCTTAGCTCCACGCAGGATGGAACCCTTTATGCACAAATTAATTGTACACGGAACTATGCATATACTATGTTGATGTGCCTTGTACTCCTGTCTAAATGTATTATCCATAATGAAGAATATTTTGTCTCCTAAAATACTACTGTTTATGAATTCTAGTTTTATTTCCTGGAGTTTTTCTTCTGAATTGTGACAGGCTTAAGGATTTCCCACCAGCCAATGTTTTGCTTTACATCCCTTTGAGGCTCATGTCATGCTCTTACAGTTGGTACATAAAGCTCAGACTGGGATTGTAGTGAGCACACAAGCCATTGACAGTGAGTAGAGATTGGTGAACAAATGGCTCTGGGATAGAGGTAATTTGTCACCTTTCTTCATGCTTTGACTTCAGGATGTACTAGTGGACTGTCAATATGTCCAATTTATGTAGAGTGAAATGAGAGGAATATACATCATCTCCTTTTCTACATGATTTGATCAAAGGTGAACAGCTCTAAGGAAATAAATGGCATCAAAATCAGCTGCCACAAGTAGTGACTCTCTCTTTATACTGAAACAGAATTGCTGTGTATTTCAAAGTCTTAGGAATGTGCTCTCAGATTGGTGTTTCCATTAATGGACTACTTTGTGAATTAAAGCTGTAAAGCACATTTCACAAATGAAAAGTGTTTCCATTTCCCTCCGAAGATCACTTCTGTAATTTCCACTGATTACCAGGGATCCTAGAAATCCATTTGCCATGGACAAACACAGAATTTGCATATTTACAGCAACTCTCTAGTTTTTACGTTCTGTGAAAAAATAAAAACATATATTAACTATTAACTGAATTTTACTGAAAGTATCAGTATCATTTATTCAATGCACACAACCTCTCCCTCTTGTGGCTGATTTTTGAACACACTTTAAATTTACAAAGCTAAATTTACTCCAATAAACTGTTTCTGGTGTGTAGAGGTTACTCAATGGCACATAGGGGTTCATGTTTTTAATGCATCTCAAATTTCACTTCAGCCTCCAGATGTGAGTAATTAAAGTTATGAAAAGATGCTGCACACTTTAAAAATCACCCCTAGGCAAGGACAAATTTCATGTTGTTGGCAATGTGCTGTTCTGTATTGTATGTAGCAAGACTGTAGATTATGTTCAAAGGCAGACAATTGTAGGACACCTAAAAAGTGCTAAACATAAACTGAGAAGAAACAAAAATGAGGCTGAAACAGCAGGGCCATCGACAGAGTAAACGTAAAGAAACAATACACTGTGAATGGACCATTACAGTGTTTTTGTGCATCTAAAAAACAAACAAACCAATTTTCTGAAAATATAGATGTTTTTGGTATATGTAAAAAACACAAATTTGGAATTCTATTTATTTTATTATAATGATTGATGGGACTGGTAGGCTTTGAACTTGCTTAAAAATAATAACTATATCAATAAAACATTGGCTTCAACCGAAACCTACATATATTGTGGCTAGAGAAACTAAAGTTCAATGTTTCATTTTAATCGTGGAAAAACACAAATTATGTTTTTTAATTAGAGGATTTTGGTTTTTCTTATCACAGAAAACTAGGATCTCTGTTGATTACTATCTTAGGTGATCCTGGGAAGAGACAACTACAATTTGGCAGGGAAGCATTGGCTAGCTAAACCCAGGGTTTTGAGCTCAATCCTTGAGGGGGCCATTTAGGGATCTGGGGCAAAATCTATCAGGGACTGTACTTGGTCCTGCTGTGAAGGCAGGGGACTAGACTCAATGACCTTTCCCTTCCAGTTCTATGAGATAGGTATATCTCCATATATTATTATTATTACAATAATACCTGTCCACCATCAAAATAATAACCCCAACAGCACCACAAATGATTATCTATATATTTCAACTCACTCCTCTCCCACCCCATGGCTTATACTCCACCCAGAAGCTACAGCAGACTGTGAAGCTCCAGTGCAAGTGCAATGTACTTTCTGCATGGCACATTACTTTAGAACAATGGTCCCCAAATTTTTCAGGGTCATACCCCTCCTTATCCCTGTCCATGCCCCCGAGCTGGGGCCAGCAGTGGGGGAAGGGGGGTGCAGACACACCAAACCCGTGGAAAGAATGCTGAAATTGGGCTTGTTTTTGGCTGAATTGGCTTGTAAGTTGCTTGTTGGCTAGTTTTTGGCTTGTTGCTTCTTTTTTTTGATTGGCTCCCGGCAAGGGGGGGCCAGCAGGGGCAAGGGGGGAGAGAGTCGGGGTGCACAGCGGGCCCACCACAGTCCCAGACTGCACGTCAGAGGGATCTAGTCACATAGAGTGTTGGGGTTCTTAGGGATTGGCTTGTTTTGGCCTTGTTTTGAAATGGGATTAGCTTGATTTTTGGCTTATTGTGAAAGTCGGGATGCTTATGTACTGCCTGAAAATTGGCAACTGTGGGGGGAGACAGGGATAAGGAAGCCAAGGCTGGGGACGGGTGTAGGCTTGGGAATAGTGTCATGGCCAGGGGCAAGGCTGAGGGCAGGAGCAGGTGTGAAGCCACAGCCAGGCTGTGGTCACAGGCTGAGGCTGGGAGCAGGGCTGAAGCAGAGCTGGGAGTGTAACGGGGCTGGGTGACACTCCCTACCTGCCCCCTATGGCATCATTCCCCCTTAGGGGGGTGCGCCCCGCCCCACAGTTTGGAGGCATCTGCTCTAGAATACGGCTACCTGCTTATTAAGCAATTTCAGCTTTTAAGAACATAAGAACATAAGAAAGGCCGTACCGGGTCAGACCAAAGGTCCATCTAGCCCAGTATCTGTCTACCGACAGTGGCCAATGCCAGGTGCCCCTGAGGGAGTGAACCTAACAGGCAATGATCAAGTGATCTCTCTCCTGCCATCCATCTCCATCCTCTGACGAACAGAGGCTAGGGACACCATTCTTACCCATCCTGGCTAATAGTCATTTATGGACTTAGCCACCATGAATTTATCCAGTCCCCTTTTAAACATTGTTATAGTCCTAGCCTTCACAACCTCCTCAGGTAAGGAGTTCCACAAGTTGACTGTGCGCTGCGTGAAGAAGAACTTCCTTTTATTTGTTTTAAATCTGCTGCCTATTAATTTCATTTGGTGACCCCTAGTTCTTGTATTATGGGAATAAGTAAATAACTTTTCCTTATCCACTTTCTCAACATCACTCATGATTTTATATACCTCTATCATGTCCCCCCTTAGTCTCCTCTTTTCCAAACTGAAGAGTCCTAGCCTCTTTAATCTTTCCTCATATGGGACCCTCTCTAAACCCCTAATCATTTTAGTTGCTCTTTTCTGAACCTTTTCTAGTGCTAGAATATCTTTTTGAGGTGAGAGACCACATCTGTACACAGTATTTGAGATGTGGGCGTACCATGGATTTATATAAGGGCAATAATATATTCTCAGTCTTATTCTCTATCCCCTTTTAATTATTCCTAACATCCTGTTTGCTTTTTGACCGCCTCTGCACACTGCGTGACATCTTCAGAGAACTATCCACGATAACTCCAAGATCTTTTTCCTGACTCGTTGTAGCTAAATTACCCCATCATGTTGTATGTATAGTTGGGGTTATTTTTTCCAATGTGCATTACTTTACATTTATCCACATTAAATTTCATTTGCCATTTTGTTGCCCAATCACTTAGTTTTGTGAGATCTTTTTGAAGTTCTTCACAATCTGCTTTGGTCTTAACTATCTTGAGTAGTTTAGTGTCATCTGCAAACTTTGCCACCTCACTGTTTACCCCTTTCTCCAGATCATTTATGAATAAATTGAATAGGATTGGTCCTAGGACTGACCCTTGGGGAACACCACTAGTTACCCCTCTCCATTCTGAGAATTTACCATTAATTCCTACCCTTTGTTCCCTGTCCTTTAACCAGTTCTCAATCCATGAAAGGACCTTCCCTTTTATCCCATGACAGCTTAATTTACGTAAGAGCCTTTGGTGAGGGACCTTGTCAAAGGCTTTCTGGAAATCTAAGTAATTTTGTGGGGTCTCTATGTCTAGCCCAATGCATTAGAATAATCTAGTGTTGAGGTGACAAAAGCTTGTACAGTTGTAAACAGGCCTGCATCCAAAAGAACAGTTACTCTCTCCTGCCAGTAGTAGATAGAAAAAAAAGCACTCTTGGCCACAGCTACTATCTGAGTATCCCAGATCAACCAAAGATCAAATAAAGCAAATGAATATATTCCACAACATGGAGACATCTCACAAAGGAAGAAATGGACTTTGTCCACCCTGCTAGTGACCATAGACCTCTCAAAGGCAGCTGCCAGGTCTGAAAAAATCAAGATGGTGCCTCTTTATCCATTTCCTGAAGGAGATCACTGACCAGTACCACCAGCAAAGTTTCTTCACCATCCCCAGGCCTAAAACCTGAATGAGTGAAGTCAAGGAACTCCAGATGAGGATATAATTGCTTTGCCACTTTCCAAAATAACTCTAGGAATTTACATATGCTCAGATTTCCACAAAATAATAGACTTTACTAAACAAAACTTACACAGATGGAGAATTCTTCAGTTGTCCTCATTGGATAGCATTACCTCAACGAAAAGGAATCATATGCTAACTCTGCTTTATCTATTTCAGATGTTCCCTTGTGCAGAGTTTTTATAGGCCTGATTAGTTCTTTCTCTAGATATATCTGGAACTGCAATAAACCCCAAATAAAAGTAAGAGCTTTACAAGCTTCTGTGAAGTTTGATGGACTTGTTTCGGGTATATATGGAAGTACTAAATAACTGCAAATAAAACAATAATAGATAGAATTTGTAAAGCACTTTTTAGCCACAGCTCATTAAGTGCTTTACAAAGATAAGTGAGCAGCATTATTAGAAAGACTGGGAAACTGAGGGTACGTCTACACTACATTGTAAACCCAGGTCTGTGGGACCCTGGCTTGTGGACTCAGTGTTTCCAAGCCCATGCTTGAGTGTTCACACTTCATTGTAAACCTGGGCTTACAGTTGCTGGACCCGAGTCTCACAGCTGTGCTAAAGTGTCCATACTGCACTGAGCAGACCTTTGATTTGGGTCTGCGGCTTGAGCTGTGTCCACACTGCAAAATTACAAGGTTTGGACCTGAGTCAGACTGATTTGTATGTGGACAGAAGGGGTGGGGGCAGAGGGAGAGCCCACAATTAATGTGCAGTGTAGACATATTCTGAGCTACAGAGTAGTTAAATGCCCAAGATCATACAATAGGTTACCGCCTGAGCTGGGAACAGAACCCAAGCTTATGACTCTCAGTCCACCGCTGTGCTGTATCCATTGAACTCTCTGCCTCACTTACTCATATAGCCCCCTTTTTGCTTTAAGGATAAAGTGTGAAATGCTTTTTCTTTTTAAAATATGTACAAAAATACTATTTAAAACAAAGTGCTTGAATACAGTTTCAATTCAGATTTGAGTTTATTAATATTAGCAAGATGATCAACTTGCCACCAGTTGTATCTTGTTTAACTTGACCTTTCAAATGTTGAAACTATTCCAACATAGCTGCTGTTTACAGCTATCACATTACATGGCAGAATCATTATTTTTCTAACTTGGCATTTTTAAAGTGATTTTTTTTAGATAGGTTGTGTTATAGCAGTGCTGTACTGCAGTCAACGTTGAGAGGGGACTTCCACTTGAAACCACCTTTTTATCACTTTTTACAGATCCAGACTAACGCAGCAACCCCTCTGATACTTGACACCTATTTTTAGGGAATTATAACTCACTGAAAAATATATCTTCTATCATGGAAGTTGTCATGTTAGTCTCAGCCCACTAGGGATTTTTTTTTGTCAAAGTTGGATCACAAATTCTTTTGATTTCACAGAAAATTTCACAATTTTGGTGGGTTTTGTTATGTTTCAGAATGGAAAATAAATTGAAATAATGAATTTTTGCAAAACAGTAAATAGAGTTCCCACACAGCTTTAGTATTAATTGTTAAAAAATGGTTATCTAAAGAAGGAGTTCAGTCTATTTCAGACTTAAAATTTTAGGGCCCAATTATATCCTCAGTTATATATGTTCCACTTCCATTGCTGTCATGTCAGGGAGCATTGCTCCTGTGTAATTGGGGGAAGATTTGAGTCCTTAGTCTTCACAGTTGCTGCCTTTGTCTGTAGTGGTCTTCTCCAACAGAAGCATGAGCAACTAGGGCTCAGATCTGGGTATGCAAACTGCACTTGACTTCAAGTAAAACTTCAAGCCACCTTTCTCCTCTTCCCTTTCACTCCTTTGCCAGGGAGGACAGGAGAGATTGGTGAGTTAAATGGTAAGTGGGATACACAGGATGAGAGGGGAGGTTTGGGAAGGATTACATGTCTGTGATGAAATGTCCTTTTCTTGACTTAAATTATGTTTTTTACTAAATGTAGGTAGGGATAAATTATGGCTTTAGTCATGGGTCTGAGTTGGAGCAGTGAGGAGCTGTACAAGAGATTGTGCCTCTTTGCCACAGTAGGCCATTGTGCAGGGGGACTGTACAAGCTGTTTGATTCCCCACGGGGGAAAGCCCACTCTGCAGGCTGGTGAAGAATAGAAGCTTTGGTGCCACCACCACTCTACCTACTGTTGGGTCAATATGCACTCTGTGAGCACACCCAGGGCCTGATTTAGCTCCCAACGAAAGATGGGCAGCACCCAACTATACCATAATCAGTATTGCTAAGGTTAAGATTTTGTCACAGTTATTTTTAATAAAAGTCACATACAGGTTGCAGGCAATAAACATCAATTCATGGAAATCCGTGACCTGCCCTTGACTTTTACCAAAAATAACTGGGGGAGGAGAGGCGCTGACTACTAAGAGGAACAAAAGTCCAAACCCTGCCGCCTGAGAGGGGGAGGTGGAGGAGGGGGTGGTGAGCAGGCAGGCGGAGGGGAGGGGGGTCCAGCTCCGCCACAGCTGCAGGGGATGACAGCTCCAGCCCCTGCCAGAGCCTTGGGGAATGACAACTCCAGTCCCTGATGCAGCCATGGAGGAAGATAGCCTCAGCTATGACGCTGCGCAGGCTGAAGCCAAAGAAATCACGGAGGTTCATCAAAGTCACAGACTCCATGACCTCCTTGACTAAATCATATCCTTAAGTATTGCCAACCCCAGCCATTCAAAAATCATGAGTCAGGCCCCCCAAATCATGAGAGCTTTAAAAATAATAAATGTATTTTTCTTTTTATTTCCCTTGTGTGAGCATTTAGGGAACACTCATTTCTCATTTTCAAGTTTTTCTCTGAAACCATGAGTGCTAGGAAACTACTGGGTTTTTTTTAAATGAAAACTGAGGATCTCTTATAATCATGTGATTCCAAGAGTTGAAGCTTTTGGAAAAACACCAAATCTTGCAAGATTTACAATAAAATCATATGAGTTGGCAACACTGTGTACTTGCAGCAGCACTTCTGCTTAAAGATGTATTTTCACAGGGGTTTAAAATGCAAAGTCAGAGTAAGTGACATGTATCCAATTAAAAGCATTTTAAAAGATAAAATACATAAAGAGAAGAAACATCATAAAACCCAATACAATTTCAGTAACATGAGAAGTTTGATAGAGGGGTACACTTCCTGGTTCATCTTTTTATTTCAGTGTAAATTATGACAGCATATCAGTATATGCTGCCTTGGATTTTTTTAAAAAATCTACTCCTAGCAATGCTAAAGTAAGAGATAACTCAAAAATTAATTTATAATTAGATTTTGTATTTTAGTTAGTTCTACCCCAAAGCTTTTAATTTAGGGGATTTCCACCATATATATATACATACCACAGCCTTTGACAATCCACAATTCCTTCAACAGAATTATTTGGAGTGGAACCCATTTTATAAATCTTAAAGGGGCATGGTAGGAATACAGATTGGTACTAACTGAGCCTACTGATAACAGATTGAAATTACATAAATTTGTGATAAATAAACTAATCAGGACTCACTCCCTCTGTGTAGACAAAGGTGTAAAACTGATCAGAGATTAACTTCTAATTATTTTCAAACCATGTAAATAAAATAAAATAATTTAATTCAGCAGCTGAAAATGGAACCATTATAACTCAAAGTTATGCATTCCTTTTTTGCTGCCCTCAAAACTAACATTGTAACTTTCCAATGACAGCATTACAAACTGATTAAAAAATAAAAATGAATTAAACCACAAATAAATTAAATAAATACATTTTACTGTACAAAACATCTATTACTACTTTCAAAACCCAAACCCATACTGAACAAATCTAGAACATTTGTTTCAGTTTTAGAAGTGGCTGATATGCCAAGAAAACTCAAACTCACACTACATTAATATACCAGTCTGCCACCCGATGGAACTGGACTTACTACATGCTGGAAATCTGACTGTTCAAATTTGGCCAATTACCTTGGTCAAGTCCTATTCACCTTATCTACATGTGAGTATTATCATTGACCTCAATGGCATTTCCCATGTGTTTAAGGCAAGTAGGATTTGGCATCAAGTTAGTGTTTCTGAAAGTCAGTCATTCTGCAAATATTTAAAAAGCTGAAAATCAAACAACCCTATCACCCAGGGGAGACAAAATAAAACGTTTTTTGGTTTTTTTTTTAAATTACTGTAGTGGCAATTAAGGTTGCGGCTGGATAGAATTCATTCACTCAAAATCTTAGAAGAATGGAAATAAGTTAAAAGGAAAGATTAGTGTTCTTTTCCACTTTCACATTGTCTACACGCAACACTGTCAAGAACATATGCCCACGCTCCACAAAGCTTTCATTTCCATCTCCAACAGATACTAAAAAGCAATACATATCCCAGCTTCATCACTCTATTGCAAAATCTCAATAGGTGCCTCATATGCTTTCACATCAATTCTATCAACAGATCATCTATAAAGAAAAGTGAAATAATCCAGTGAAAAAATGTCAAAAGAGTATGTGTAAATTTGGGAAATCTATCAATATTCAGTTTATGAATTCTGTTTGATACTGGGGGCTCTTTATTTTTAAATATGTCAGACTGCAGAATCCATTTTGAATTTTTTTTTCCTTCTCTGTTGTCCTTTTACATACATGTTGGACTGTAATTCCAGTAGGTAGTGGCACAGGGCTAACAATAAAGTGTGGTTAACTTAAGTGCTCTCCAGTTGAAATGGAACCACCCTTAGCCAAAAGGCTGGCGCCTACCCAGGAGAACTGATTTGTCAGGAGAGAAGTTGCCTGGCAACAAAGCTGTCTGGTAGGGGTCTGTGGTTACAGGCAGAGGCTGACCAGGAGGTCACATGACAGAGGAGAGTGGAAGGTTATAAAAGGGCAGAAGTTGCGCTTCCTTGGCTTTTTGGTCATTTTTACCAGCTCAAGGTGAGGAGAGCTGCTGCAGGAGTCTGATGAGGCTGAAGAAAACTCTGCCTACCTGAACTCTGATGGACCCCCTCAGGAATGCCCAAGTGAAGGGTGAGCCAAAGTAAGGGGCATTACATTCAGGATGTTTTTTGTTTTCTAACTGACATGTACTCTGTTGTGCTTTAAGTAAAGAGTAACTGAGTTAGAAACCTTTTGCAAAGCCTGGGTCTATTTGCTTTCACTATCATGTACCTCCAAAGCAGTAACGCCCTGCCCTCCATGGGATTCTGGGGCAGGAGCAAGAGGTGCTGGGGAGGCTTGGGGGACATAGTATAGTTTCAGAGCCCATGTTATTGGACTGTGGGGTCCCCACTGCCAAGAGGGGTGTCAGATACAAGGTCTGCATCTGAAGTGCATGCCTAGAGGCTCCAAACCAGGGACATTAAATTAACTCTAACACAAACTTAAAGCTGCACCATAGTCATAAAGTCACAGCAATGTAGGACTCGAAGGGATAAAAATAGCTGTATAGATATTTGGGCTTGAACGCTGAAACCCATCCCCCAACTTGGGCTTCAGAGCCAGAGCTCTAGCCTGAGCCTGAACATCTACACAGCTATTTTCAGCACTGTAGCATGAGCCCAACTCTGTAGACCAGGTCTCTGAGACTTTCAGCCATGTTTTGTTTTGTTTGTTTCTTTGCTGTGTAGACATGCCCAAAGAGGCCTTGCAGTGGGTCTCCCCAACCCTTGTACACCTGTAAAACTGCTGCTGAGTTTGTAAGGGGAATTTTCTGTCCCCCAGAGTCTAGTATTCCTATATACAAAGTCCATATGCTTAGTCATTGTGCAGGGGGTTGAAAATTTCACTCTAATTGCTTATCTCTTACAAAATCTCAACTTGGCCAGGGTTATTAATAAAATTCTGCCACAGGCCTTAAAATTAATTTCTAAAGAAATCCATGACTTTCGGAAAGGATCAGGATTAAAAAGTAAATTATGCAAAATCTAAAATGCTGGCTATATATTTGCCAGACACTGAAAAGTCATTCCTCTAGAAAACATTTGAGTACAATATAAAATATTTGAAAGACAAGGTGGGTATGATAGCTTTTATTGGTGAAAGAGACAAGCTTTTGAGCTTACACAGTCTGCTTCAGCTTGTCTTTCACCAACAGAACTAATAAAAGATATTACCTTACCAGCCTTATCTTTCTAATATCGTGGGACCAACACGGCTACAACTATATTGCAAACATAAAATACTTGGGAATTCAAATCTCAAACAACCTAGGAGAGCTCTATGACTTAAATGTCAAACCACTACTTCTGCAAATGAAAAAAGATCTGGAGTGCTTGGCTGGGAAGAATAGCCACCATTCGAAATGAACATTTTAGCAAAGTTACCTTTCTTGTTCCAAAATCTTTCTGTGATCATCCCAGATAAAATCCTAGCAGGATTACAGAGGATGTTGTTAGAATTTATATGGAATAAGAAAAGACCAAGAAAGAGTGAGTGTAGTACTTTGTGCAGACCTGTGAAACAGGGTGGGGATTAGCTGTTACAAATATTCTATGGTACTGTCAAGCCAGCCACCTCAAAGCACTAATGGATTGCAGGCACACTGACTCAGCCAAGCGCTTCGTGTTTATTGAACATGAAAATTGTGACAGTGTAAATATTGCTAGGCTACCATGGAGTAATAAAAAAAAGAAAAAACAAAAATCACACCCTCCAGAAATGTATACATATCATTTAGCAAAGGCTATTCTATGGGTTTGGGATAGAACTAGAGATAATGTACATGCTTTTCTCTTGCTAAGAACATCCATTGCAAATAATCCAGATCTGACTCCTATTCATGACCCAGAAAGCTTTAAAAATGGAATATATATGGTTGGTCAGCTATTCAGTAAAGAATTTTTTCTAACTTATTTAGAGATCAAAGCTCATTTTTATTGGCCTGCTCTCCCATGATACAAGTACTTTAAATTTAGGCAGTATGTTTCTCAAATTTCTAGAAAAACTGAAATACAGAAAAAAATACAGAAAGCTAAATTTAATCGAAGCAAAGGTGTCTGGTCAATTAGGAAACAAAAAACTATATAACCAATTTATATCAATCTTTACAGATGACTTTTCTAACCCAAATATGTCCATATATGCTAGATACACTGGGAAAAGGACCTGCACAGACACATTACCCCAGAAGAATGAGGCTTGATCTGGAAAAGAGAACCACCAATAGCTGTAGCACAATAAGAGAATATTTCTTTAAGAATGGTGCCTTACACCAGTCAGGTTGAAAAATAGAGGGAGATTTAACGGGGATAAATGTTGGAGAAATTATGGTGAAAGAAGTGATTTTATGCACATAAGGTGGACATGTCAGCTCATTAGAGTGTACTGGGATGAGATTGGTAACCAAACATCACAAATTGTTGGATATTTATTACCAAACAATTGCCTGGTAATTCTTCTGGGGTTTTCTAGCAGAAATGGTCACACAAAAAGGAAATGGCGAATTAATCTCTTATCTGCTAGTAGCTGCTCAGCTACTGATAGTCTCTCCTTGGAAAACGAAAAATAATTAATTGTCTGCACAAGGTTACGCATCTGCTCCCTGATGGTATACGTACAGTATACTTCAAGAAATGTTAACAATATTTTCAAAAGCAGCCACCAACTTTGGCTGCCCAGCATGCGACACCTTGGACTGATTTTCAGAAGTGCTGAGCAAACACAGATCTGAATGAAGTCAGTAGGAACTGCATATGCTCTGCACTTCTCTAAATCAGGCACAAGGTGCCTCAAGCTGGACATCCAGAAACTGAAGAATCTCAAATTAGTTGCTACTTTTGAAGATAAGGCTGTGTCAATATTTTGGACTACACGGTCACCTCTATTACACCCTGTGGAGGGGAACAAAATACACAGGGGCAGGAGGAAGAGTGCAGTGCTGTACCTTTACTAATACTTCCTTTTTCCCAGGCCCCACCAAAGCCCCACAGCTTCAACTGCACATGACTTGGACTCTGTTGCTTTGGAAGCTGGGGTTAGAAAGAGGTGAAGCTGGGAAGCAGCCATTATGTGTGGCATACTACCCTTTGGACTAGGTTAAAAGTCTACTTTTTAAAAGGTTAAAGTGTCTACAGAGGCAGCCACTGAGTTCCCCAGATCCACTCCCCTCACAAACTGCATTCTCTAGAGCTAGCTGGAGAACAGTAATTCCATTCACTATAACTTTCAAGGTTTTAAAATTTTTCATTCCACATTGTAACGAAAACAAACCCTTTCAAACATTTTAGTAGAATGAAATTGTGTTGAAAAGGTCAGGTTTTCAATTCAGAGGTCTCCCTGTCTTTCTGGAAATGACCAGAGACTTCTCCCTGGATCCTTCCCATCAAATCAGTACATCGCCATTAAACGTTTTAGCTTAGACAAAACAGCATTTTCAACAAAAACCATTTTGTTGAAAATGTTTCAGCCATTTCTAGCATCCTCCTCTGCAAAGCCACTGACCCCTACTCCTTGCAGGGAAGATGTAACTTCAACTTTGGCAGTTCTAACCTGCAGTTTGGAGCACTGGTTTCACCTTCCCATGGTTTGTCTGCCACAGAGATGAATGCCAACTGCAATGCTCAAGAACAATACCAAACCTGGAAAGGTATACCCTTAAAAATGACCCATTTGAGATACCTTTCAGAATGTAGCCTTTTATGTATATCAGTGCCCTTCTGATCAAAAGCACAACAACTATTTTGATTTTCCAAGTCTTTATTTACATTTAATAGATGCAGACATAGGTAGGTACCAGACAGGCAGACGTTTGGGACAGCATTTTACAAACTGAGTATATTTTCAGTATGCACATGGAAAACTAACATTTTTCTAATTACAATACAATGCAAAGTTCTGTTGTGGCATTGGGCAGTACTTTTTTTTTGTTAGCTGTTAGTAGGCTACCTGTGACTTAATTATAATATGGTATTTTGATAGGTAAATATGGAGCCAGAAGGTGCACAGATTGTTTTCAGAGACTCAGTGTTTCATGAAAGCACATACTTAGGACAGATAATGCAGAGATGGCACCTGCCAATATCAGATCCCCAAATTTCCTCAGAAACCATGTTTACTGTCTGCCTGTCTTTTTTGCTTATTTGTGTGGGTCATGAATAACCTGTTTGCTGCAGCACATCCCTTTAATTTTTATTTAATGAGTATATACAGAATCACAGGTGTGCATGGTAATGTGCACAGTAAATGAAGAAATGTTTGACTCTACACTGATCACAACTATATATGCTGCAGGGGGAGACAGCACCAGACAATGACGATTGAGGAAGGAATTTAAATCCAAACAATATACTTGCCATTTAATTTTGAAAAGAAAGCACCTCCTTCCCCATGTTATTTAATACATTTCCATTAATATTTAAGAAATAGACACTTTTTTGAGCTTGAACTACCTGACAATGTGGCTAATTGTCTTACTTACAGATAACTAACCTATCACAAATACTGATTAATATTTTAACCAAGCAACCATGTATGACAAGATGTGTGTTTACACTTGCTCTCCCTACGCCTCAGGCTCATCGTACTGCCTGCACATTCAGTGACATCAACTTTCAGCACATGATGCATTCTGGTCTCTGAACTCTTTGGGCCAAATTCTGCTCCAAGTTACATGGGCGCACTTCCTCTAGAAATCAGCGGAGTGTTCTGTATCATATTGTAAAATATTAGCCCACCACACACCCACAGGCACTTTATTTCAATCTACCTACACTGATCTAGAAACTATTTATTATAGAGATACAGAAGGATTAGGTTAATGTTGATAGTAACTTCACCTCTAAATATCACAAAACATAAAACTTTATTAAGTTTCAGATAAGGTTCCTGAGTGCAATACAAGAACCAGTTCATTGACATAAAACAAATAACCACCTCCCCCCACCCAGAAAAATCACAAGCTGGGGTTACATTAACAATTCTGATACCAAATTTAACAGAAAAATTCTGCTCCTCTCTTAGATTCATTTCCAATATTTTACAGTAATAGCTTCTTCCTATAACATTTTAGGGATGAGAGTAGGCGGGGTGTCAAAACATGATTTACAAATGAACTCTCAATGCATCGTTAACAATGAAGCTGCAACCAGCATCTCTATGATGTATGCAATATACAGATTATTCTCTCAGTTTCTTTGTTTAGCTACTATTATGTAATTGTCACAATACTGAGTAAGTGATGGAGTGGTGCTGGAGCTATGGACAGCTGGAAGCCTAAGGGTGAAGGCTCAGAGGATCTGGTCAGTCTAGTTAGGTTGCATGAGAGAGGAAAGGTGTTAGGAGGCATTGTGGGGCAGGGAGAGAGGGGATGGGGCAAGATACAAAAAGAGGGCAGCAAGACGGAGGAACTGGTATATTGTGAGGAACTGGTATATTGAGAGGCTATGGGCACTTTGTGTGGGATGGGACATGGTGAGAGCCAAGGAACAGAGAGTATTTGGCAGTCCTCTCTGCCACCCCAAAGTGGCTTAGTAGGCTTCTCAGTTAGACTATTTTGGCTCACTGAGTCTGACATTAACTAGGCTCATAGAGGGAATGGGGCCCCCCAAAGAGCCGCTGAACACTGGGGGTGGGTTGGGGTGATGTGGGGATCCATGGGAATGAGTCTGGAGTATTGGAGATTGCATGACGGGAGCCCAGGTGTGTGGAGGAGGGGAATGGGCAGGGCCAGCTCCAGCTTTTTTGCCACTCCAAATGGTGAAGCGGGAAAAAAAAAAAGATAAAGCCACGATCGGCGGCACTTCTGCGGCAGCTCTACCGCGCTGCTTCAGTCTTCGGCGGCAAGTCTGAGGGACTTGCCGCCCCTTTCTATTCGCCGCCCCAAGCACCTGCTTCCTTTGCTGGTACCTGGAGCCGGCCCCGGGAATGGGATGTTTGAGGAAACATGGTGGAAGGCAAGTGGCCTTCTGTAACAAATAGTACACTGACTGGCTGAAGTGTTTCTTTTTCATGCCAGTGGATGTCATCTATTGCCAGGGATCAAACTGCCAGGGATCAATTTGGTGATGATTATTTGTTGCTTCTCTTTTTGTTAAAAGAAAAAAATTCCAAAGGGTTTTCAAAGTATGGCCTGTCCTATATCAAGAGATCAACCCCCCACCCATTGTCCCACAAACAACCAACCAACACCATGAAACAGTGCAGCAAAATGTTGATATTTTTATTAACTGTTAATTGAAAACTGAAGTTTAGAGACATAGTATGAAATGTTCTGAAAAAGATCCTTATACCCTACATTATATATGGACATTGCAAATCAATTACTTCCCCAGATCAAAATTTGAAGCGTAAGGGACAAAATAAAGCTTACAGTGGAACTTCCAACACAACCTTATCTATTGCGAGCGAGAGTTACAAAAGTGCCTAAGAGATTTAGGAGCACAAGTCCCATTAAAAGACAGTGGGACTTGTGCTCCTAAACCTATTATGTGCTTTTGGACTTTCCCTCTGAGTCACCGTCCTGCCTTCATTAACTAACCTAATGTTAAACAAATGTAACTTTGAAGAATCTTGTATTTACAAAAATAGCTCTACTTTACTAATTGGCATTTTGATACACTGATTACCTCACAACATTGTATTAGGAATAAACCAAACAATGACACAATTTAAATACTAATATAAACTGAACAATCTTTTGCCCTCTCAGCTCTGTCCTCTTTGTAAATGTGTTTGAGTTGGTATCAGTGATAAAACTAGAGAAAAATGTAAACCAAGATGATAAACATTTTGGCCTTTTTAAAAAAGGTAATACAGATTTACAAAGCTTTAGTGTGTGTATTGGGTATATATTTCTCATTTTTATCAAAACAGAATTATTTTTAACCTTAAGAGGAGAGGTACCTACAATTAATATAAGGGTCATTGACAGGATAAAAATATTGAAAACTGATATCCTTACTTAAGTTACAAATAACATATTATTAAAACAAAGATTTTTTTAACTTAATTTTAAACTCCGCAGGTATGGTATGATTGTGTCTTAATTCATACCAAATGGCAGCCTATCAAAATAGAAATGGGTGCTCATTTTTTATCTTTGTATTTATCTCAGATTTGACAAAAAATGGGCCCTGTCTTACATGGAGATCTACCAGAATGGATCCCTCAGCCTGTGCCAGTGATGCTCTGTGTGGATGCAAGGGGTCTGGGATAGTGGGTCCTGATGTAGGACAGAAGCCCAAATCACATCCAATCTGGATGTTAGTAGTTTAACTTTCAGGTTCTTATGAAGTAGGACAATGCTGTTAATCTACAGTAGAAAATCAAATCAAATTAAAACACAAATGAAAAACCCACTGCCTGAGTACCTCAGGGGAAGTACAAAGGAAACCCTGGTATAGTGCATTAGCCTTTTGTATTTTCTCTATTCCTTGGGAGGCAGCCAGCTATTATAGTAGTGTGCAGTTATAAGAACACAGATAGACAGAACCATTGGCATTTGGAAAATATCCATGGATATGTTTCTGTTGGTCTTAGTTTCTGTAAATGACAGTTGTTATAAAACATTTATTATAGGTCAAATTTAGCCCAAGTTTGTCACTTCAGCATATTTCATTTTCTACCTAATGTTAGACATTAATGCTAGAGATCAATACAATTAATTCTGAAATAATCAGTTACTGCTCATCTTGCTGCAATGTAAATAATATTTAATAGAAATTGACAATGATATAAACACATCTACAAAATCAATTTAAACAGTTACTTTACTTCTCAGTTACTGTATATCAATTTTCCTTTTGCTCATTTTTTATGTAAGTGATTAATGTTTTCTCCTTTTGCAGAAGAGAACAAACATTTCAAGAGGCACTTTAAATAGGACAGACTTGAAAAACAAAAGCCTATATATTTTATTTTCTGCACTCCTCTACTGTTATTTTTATTTGTGAATAAGTAATTTCTTCTATTTAATTCTACAGTGAGGTCAGAATCCTGGGCTGATTACCCCATGACTGAAATACCCAGATGAGGAAAGTCAAGGAGGAAAATTCCATAATTTCTTTTGGTCAGTTATTTCCCCAAAATCAATCCAGGGGATGGTTTTGCTCCCTGCCCAACTCCTCACTGTGCATGAGCCAAGGTAAAATAATCCCCCACTTGATCTGGGGGGACTACTTATAAGGATAAGGGAGTTGCTTAGTCTCTACAGCCAATCAATTCTTGAAATCTCTGCTGCGTGTGACGATGGCTTTTATGATGTGGCTATCTGTCTACTAGAGATGGGCTTAAAATAATCAACCCATTAGAGATCAGTCAGTCAATGCAATAGGGCAATACCAATGTGGGCAAAATCCAAACTGGTAACTGAGACCTGAAAGGAAAAGTAAGTGATTAAATGTTTTACTTTCTCATTGTATGAATTCCCCTTAAATGGCAACTTTTAGATTATAACTCAAATGTAATCCTGATTTAAGACCAATCATGCCCTCATTATCATTAACATCAGTAAACATCAAAGTCTTTGTTTTTATTTTCCTTCTGTATTATTTTAAATAACATTCTGTCTTTGTATTTCAAGCAAATATTTTTATGTATAATGTAGTATAAAGTGACATTTGCACATCAACCATGGAAAACAATTCAAATCTAATTTGAAAACATGATTGCACACTTTTTTCATTGGTACAGAGAAAGCATCTCACGCCTAAATAATATACCAAGAAATCTCACTATTACAGTCACTTCCGAGTACTTTCCTGAGAGTTTTGTTGCACAAAAAGATGAGGATGCACTGCCATGCAGGAAATCAGGAGTTGGGAGCATTCTCTGCTAGCCTGGCTGTGAACACAAAGCGTGTCTTTCAGTTGACATAGTCTCAGAGTAAACTGTACTGCTTAGTGAGCATTTGTTGTTGGCCCATCAATGGAAAGGCACCAACAGTGGAGACACTCTCATGGATGGGGGAGTACTGCAAATGTGGTTGCAATGAGGAGGGGAAAAATAGATGAATGTACTACAGGGAATTAGAAGCTTTAGAATACCAGTGAGTCATTATATACTACATGTGCCATAGTGCATGAAATGCTACCACTTTCCCCACACATTATTTTTCCAACAGGGCCTTCTCTACTCTCTTGAACTTTTTTAATTCAACAGTTAGTTCCCAATATCTGAGATAAAGCCACATTAGTCTTCCATTTTGACGTTTGTTTGTGTTCAGCACATTACCACAATGTGTATCATATTTAAAAATATCTTTTAAACCATTTTCCATTTCTATATCCATAGCAACAGGATCAGTTGCTGCTCTAACTAGCAAATTTTTCTCTATTTCTAGCCGCTGGTTTCTGGGCAGCACAAAACTGCAGTAGATATCTTGTCTTTCTAAAAGTGCTTCTTCAAATTCTTTTATTACAATATTAGCTCTCTTTTGCCATTGTGTTTCCTTTGCAAGACAACTCTGGTACAAGGCACCTGCTGCCCCTGAGTGCTGCAGAACCTGTTTTTCTTGCTCTAACTTTTCACGTTCCTGTTCTAGAACTCTTCTTTCTTCTACTAATTTGCGACTCTGGGAGATTAGGGCTTCACGATAACTCAGGGTTCTGTTGTGTTCCTTTTCAAGCTCCAACTCCAAGTGAGCGACTGTGCGACGATTTTGTGTGATTATGTCACGATATTTTGATTCAAGATCTCTTTGTACAGATGTTAGTCTTCTGTAATATTCTTTTTTTTCTTTTTCTATCTCTTTCTGAGACTCTCTGGACCAGATCCAACCTGCCATACATAAAACAAATTTCACATGTAAACAAATATGTATAGTATTGATAATCAAAATTATTGAAGTACTTCACAAAGAAGTTCCGTTGCTACTGTTAGTAGTAACTTTTTTTTAGTCCCCAAGGACAACAAAGTGTGAAATTCACTTCAGTTCAGATGTCCCACAAAACTGAGAAGTTGTATGGTCTATGTTATACAGGAGATCAGACTTGATTATCATAATGTTCTCTTCTGGCCTTAAAATCTATGAATCTACATTTCTAAAACATAAGAATGGCCATACTGGGTCAGACAATGGTCCATCTTGCCCAGTCTTCTGACAGAGGCTGGTGCCAGATGCTTCAGAGGGAATGAACAGAACAGAGCAATTTATCGAGTGATCCATCCCCGGTTGTCCAGTCCCATCTTCTGGCAGTTAGAGGTTTAGGTACACCGAGACCATGGGACTGTGTCCCTGACCATCCTGGCTAATAGTTATTGATGGCTCTTTCCTTCACTAATTTATCTAATTCTTTTTTGAACCCAGCTATACTTTTTGCCTTCACAACATCCCCTGGAATGTGAGTTGTGTGAAGATGAACTTCCTTATGTTTGTTTTAAACCTGCCTCCCATTAATTTTATTGGGTGACCCCTAGTTCTTGTATTATGTGAACGGATAAATAACACTTCCTTATTCACTTTTTTCCACATCATTCATGATTTTGTAGACCTCTATCATATCCCTGGGTCATCTCTTTTTTAAATTGAACAATCCCAGTCTTTTCAATCTCTTCTCACATGGAAGTTGTTCCATATGCATCACTTTTGTTGTCCTTCTCTGTGCTTTTCCTAATTCTAATATCTCTTTTTTGAGATTGGGCAACCAGAACAGCATGCAGTATTCAAGGTGTGGGTGTACCATGGATTTATATAGTGGCATTATGGTTTTTACAGTCTCATTATCTATCCATTGCCTAGTGGTTCCTAACATTGCTAGCTTTTTTTCCACTGCTGCTGCACCCTGAGCAGGCATTTTCATCTACAATGACTCCAAGATCTTTCTTGAGTGATAGCAGCTAATTTACACCCCCATCATTTTGTCTGTTTACATGTTGGCCAATGTGCAGTACTTCACATTTATCAACACTGAATTTCATGTAACATTCTGTTGCCCAGTCATCCAGTTTTGTGAGATCCCTTTGCAACTCTTTGCAGTCAGCTTTGGACTTAACTATCTTGAGTAATTTTGTACCATCTGCAGGTTTTATCTGGAAAAAGGTGTAAACGGTGAGATGGCTAAACTTGCAGCCGATACAAAATTACTCAAGATAGTTAAATCTAAAGCTGACTGCAAAGAGTTGCAAAGGGATCTCACAAAACTGGATGACTGGGCACCACAATGGTAGGGATTTTCCAGATCACTTATGAATATGTTGAACAGCACTGGTCCCAATACAAATCCTTTGAAGACCTCACTATTTACCTTTTTCCATTTTGAAAACTGATCATTTATTCCTACTCTTTCTTTCCTATGTTTTAAACAGTTACAGATCCATAAGAGGACCATCCCTCTTATCCCAAGACTGCTTTACTTTGTTTAAGAGCTTTTGGTGTGGGACCTTGTCAAAGGCTCTCTGAAAGTCCATGTACACTATATCAACTGGATCACCCTTGTTCACATGCTTGTTGACATCCTCAAATAGATTGATGAGGTCTAATTGCCATGGTGACTCTTCCCCAACATATTGTATTCACTTATGTGTCTGACAATTCTGTTCTTTACTATAATTTCAACCAATATGCCTGGTACTGAAGTTAGGCTTACCAGCCTGTAATTGCCAGGATCATCTCTGGAGGCATTTAAAAAAAAATTGGCCTTACATTAGCTATCCTCCAGTCATTTGGTACAGAGTCTGATTTAAGTGATGGGTTACATACCACAGTCAGTTCTGCAATTTCATATTTGAGTTATTTCATAACTTTTGGATGAATACCACCTGGTCCTGATGACTTCTTATTGTTTAATTTATCAGTTTGTTCCAAAACCTCCTCTGATATCTTAATCTGAGACAGTTCCTCAGATTTGTCACCTAAAACATATTTGCTTCTCAGCATACGTGGGGGAAGGAAGTGATGCTGAGGAAGCAGTTTAGGGTTTATAGAAAAGCAGTTCTATGGCCCCTAACTTCAGAGTCTGAGGCTGGAGTTTTGTGAGTAGGGTGGGCTAAAAAACATACTTTTCCTCTCAGTGTGAGGCACCAGTTTGGGTTTTGGTGGTTACAGACCTTCTCTCTCTGACTCTGGAGATGGGGGTAGGCTCAGACACATAGCTCATCACGGCAGTAGTCCTGAGTTCTGTCAAGGCATGGTACTAAAAAGGAGAAGTGTATAACCAATATCATTTCCATAGGAAAGAGTCTGTTCTGATGGTAATTCCTGGAAGAGGCAAGTACACCCATTTTTATTTTTATAATCCTTTGCTTTGTAATGAATTTGAGGCAGAACAGAGGAACATCTGAATCAATATATGAGGCTGTGAGAATGTATTCTTGCTTTTATGGTCACACTGAAATAGACTCAAAGGCCAAGTAACTTTCTGTTCACATTTTGAGGATGTGCTTTTTTATTGTTCGGCCTGAGACGATCATGCTATGCTGAAAATTTATAATTATTCCCTCAGAAAGTTCATGGGTGAACTGTTCTTCAGTATTAGAATTCTGGTAATCAGACACTAAGTATTCTCAGATATCAAAGATCAAACATAATTCCACTAGACTGATTAACCCATAAAAAATAGCACAAGGTCCAATCTTGCAAGGGGCCCACATGCAGAAGTCCTATTGATTTTGATGGGAGCTACTTGGAAGGCACAATTAGGAGCACAGGAGTTACCATACTGGATCAGACCCAAAGCCCACCTAGTCCTGTATCTTATCTCCAACACTGGCCAGCACCAGAAGTTTCAGAGGAAGGTGTAAGAACCCCACAAGGAAAACACATGGAATAATCTTCCCCCAACATTAGGTATCATCCTGTTCTCTAAAAGATTTGTTAGCATTATTTATAACAACACTGGATATTCTTCATGTCTATGTAAATGTCCAATTCCTTTTTTAATCTTATTAAATTCTAGATCTTACTGACTTCCTGTGACGATGAGTTCCACTGTTTAATTACCAATGTATGTGGAAGTGTTGTTTTTTTTAAAGTTTGAACTTGCTACCTTTTAATTCAATGTCCTCATGTTCTTGTGTTATGAGGACATTAAAGAAGAACAGGAGAACAGAACTTCTTGATCTATGCCATTCATTACTTTATATATTTTTATTATATCACCTGTTATTCATCTCCTTTCTAATCCCAATCTTTTCAATCTCTTCCTAGGAGCTTTTCCATGCCCTTGATCAGTCTCATTGCCCTTCCTTGAACTGTATCTAATTTTGCAATATTCTTGAGATGGGGCGACCGGTACTGCACACAATATTCTAGGTAAAGCCACATCAATGATTTGCATAATGACATAATATTCTGCATATTATTCACTATCCTATTTCTTATGTGTCCCAATATCCTGTTTACTTTTTTGACCACAGTTATGCACTGAACAGAGGTCTTAATTGACCTGTCTACAGAGACACCAACTCCACCAGAGAGGTCCTTTGGGGCCATCTGCCTGTCCCAAGTCAGGGTAAAGGAGGAGGGTTGGGCGTGGGGCTAGCAACTCCACCCTGTAAAAATCAGCTTGCTACAGAAACGCCAACAATAGAGTTAACAGAGACTTTTAGCCTAGAAAAAGAAGGGTCTTCAACTCGAAGATGCATGACGCTGGGTGGTGAAAGCCGCGAGGAAGCCACTAAGCCGATCACCCTTCTTGCAGCCAGGAGGATTACCATCGGCACATGGAACGTGAGGACCAGGTTGCAGCAGAGATGAGGAGCAACAACCTGACCCTACTAGGCATTAGCGAGACAAGATGGACGCAAGCTGGACAGAGACGACTGTTGACAGGAGAGCTGTTGCTGTATTCAGGACATGAAGAGAGCGACGCACACCACACACAGGGAGTAGGCTTCATGTTGTCCAAGCAGGCACAGAGAGCACTGATTGGTTGGGAGGCACATGGTCCCAGGATCATCACAGCATCCTTCAGAACTAAAATGAAGAGGATTAAGATGAATGTTGTTCAGTGCTACGCTCCAACCAATGACAGTGAAGAGGAGGACAAAGACTACTTTTACAACAGACTCCAGAAAATATTAGAGACTCTCCCAGACAAAGACATTACCATCCTAATGGGAGACTTTAATGCCAAAATTGGACCTGATAACACAGGATACGAACAAGTCATGGGGACCCATGCTCTGGGAGAGATGAATGAGAATGGAGAGAGATTTGTGGATCTGTGTGCACTTAACAATCTGGTCATAGGAGGCAGCATCTTTCCTCACAAGCGGATCCACAAGAGTACCTGGGTATCGCCAGCAGGCATGACAGAAAACCAGATCGACCATGTCTGCATTAGCAAGAAGTTCAGAAGATCCTTGCAGGACGTTAGAGTTAGAAGAGGAGCAGACGTGGCGTCCGACCATCACTTAGTGGTGGCCAGATTGAAGCTGAAGCTGAAGAAGAACTGGATAGCAGACAGAAGGTACAACGTCAACCTTCTGAAGGACCATAAGACCAAGGAAGATTTTGGATTGACGCTGAAGAATAAGTTTTCAGTACTACAGGATCGGTCTGAGGAAGACAGTGTACTCAACAGATGGCAGAAAGTGAGAGACACACTTAGGTCAGCATGCCAGGAAGTGCTTGGAATTAAGAAACACCAGCAGAAAGAGTGGATCACAGCAGAGTCCTTGACAAAGATAGAAGACAGAAAGAAGAAGAAGGCAGCAGTCAACAACAGCAGGACTAGAGCAGCAAAGGCCAAAGCTCAAAAAGAGTATGCTGAAGCCCACAGAGCAGTGAAGAGGAATATTAGGAAGGACAAGAGAGATTATGTGGATGGACTGGCAGCAGAAGCAGAGCAGGCAGCATACAGCGGTAACATGAAACAGCTGTACGATACGCGACTGTCTGGAAAGTTCAGCAAGCCAGAACGTCCCGTTAAAGACAAGCAGGGAAAGTCTATAACAGGAATAGAACTACAGATGAACAGATGGGCGGAGCACTTTGAGGAACTCCTGAACAGACCAGCACCACCAAATCCACCAGACATCGACCCAGCCAACGAGGACCTCCCAATCAATTGCGATAAACCAACCAGAGACGAGATCAGAAAAGCCATCACCATGATGAAGAACAGGAAGGCAGCTGGACCTGACGATATCCCAGCAGAGGCCCTGAAAGCAGACCTGGATGCTTCAGTGGAAATGCTGTACCCCCTCTTTGAGAAAATATGGGAAGAAGAAGTGATTCCGGCTGACTGGAAAGAGGGATATCTCATCAAAATCCCCAAGAAAGGAGACCTCAGCAACTGTGCCAACTATAGAGGAATCACACTCCTGTCGGTGCCAGGAAGGTCTTCAACCGAGTCCTCTTAGAGAGAATGAAGGATGCCGATCCACAGCTACGAGATGAACAGGCAGGTTTCCGGCAGAACAGATCATGCACGGACCAGATAGCAACGCTCCGCATCATAGTCGAGCAGTCTATGGAGTGGAACTCCTCGTTGTACATCAACTTTGTTGACTATGAGAAAGCATTCGATAGCGTGGATCGAGAGACCCTCTGGAAGCTCCTTCGGCACTATGGCATCCCAGCAAAGGTGGTCAACCTGATCAAGAATTCATACGACGGCATACACTGTAGAGTGATCCATGGAGGGCAGCTCACAAACAGCTTCCAGGTGCGAACCGAGTCAGACAAGGATGCTTGTTGTCACCACTTCTCTTTCTCATCGATTGGATTATGAAGACATCCACTGAATGGAATCCAATGGTCATTGTGGACCCAGCTTGATGACCTGGACTTTGCCGACGACCTTGCACTCCTTTCGCACAGTAAACAGCAGATGCAAGAGAAGACCAACATAGTGGCAGCCACGTCATCACAGGTTGGCCTCAACATCCACAAGGACAAGACCAAGATTCTTAGGATCAATTCCATCAGCAACGACCCAGTCACACTGAATGGAAGCCCCCTGGAAGAAGTGCAGTCCTTCACCTACCTAGGTAGCATCATCGACCAGCAGGGTGGCACAGACGCAGACATCAAAGTAAGGATTGGTAAGGCAAGAGCAGCCTTCTTACAGCTCAAGAACATCTGGAGCTCCAGAGAGCTGTCTTTGGCAATAAGATTCGACTGTTCAACTCCAACGTGAAATCAGTCTTACTGTATGGAGCTGAAACATGGAGGACAACCAAAACAACCACCAGGAAGATCCAGACCTTCATTAATAGCTGCCTCAGAAGGATTCTCCAGATCCGCTGGCCAGACACCATCAGTAACATCCACCTCTTGGAGAGGACCCATCAACTCCCAGCAGAGGAAGAAATTAGAAGGAGAAGGTGGGGCTGGATAGGACATACACTATGCAAGCAGCCAACCAACATCACCAGACAGGCACTGCAGTGGAACCCCCAAGGCAAGCGGAAAAGAGGCCCAAGAAATACCTGGACCTTCAGGTTGATAGCAAAAAAATGGGCTATACCTGGAACCAGCTAGAGCGAATGGCCCAGGATAGAAGACTATGGAGATCTGTTGTTGGCGGCCCATACCCCGGTTGGGGTGACGGGCATGAATGATGAATGACAGAGACACCAAAGTCCTTTTCCGGAGCTAATACAGTTAATTTTGAACCCTTTAAGGGGTATGAGTAATCTAAATTTTTCTCCCCAGTGTTCATTACTCGGCATATAGTGACACCGAACTTCATTTGCCATTATGATGTCCAGTCACCTTTCTTGCTTAGGTTTCTCTGAAGTTCTTCACAGTTCTTTTTGGTACCCACTAACTTAAATAACTGTGTGTCATCTGCAAATTTTGCTACCTCACTAATGCATGCTCCTTTCCAGATCATAATAAATATGTTTAACCACCTGGAACCTAGTATGGAACCTGGAGGCACCCCACTACTCACCTTTTGCCATGATGAAAATTAGCCACTTAATCCTACTCTTTGCTTTTTGCCTGCTAGCCAGTATTTGATCCATGACAACACTCTGCCTGCCTCTCATATTACTACTACTCAATCTCTTTAACTGCCTCTTGTGAGGCACCTTGTCAAAGCCCTTTTTGGAAGTCCAGATAAATCTCAACTGCTTTTAATTTACCTACTACATTACTTCAAATACAGAGCTTTGAAGCTGTGCTCCGGCTCCATTCCAGCTCCAGGCAAAAACCTGCAGCTCCACTGCTCCGGAGCTGCTCTGCACTCCAGCTCCGCTCCAAAGCCCTGTTCAAATAATTCCAAGAATTTTGTGAGACATGATTTTCCTTGGCAGAAACCATGCTGATTAGACCATATCATATCATGATCTTCCAGGTATTATGTTTTATTTTTGTCTTCTTGATCTCTGACAGACTGACAATATCCTGTAATATGGATTCGTAATATGGTGAACAAACCTATGGAATTAAGATGAAGTTTAATTTAATTCAGTAAAGTTAAATTAAATTTAACATCTTTGGAGTTCATTGTATTAAAAATGCAAGTGTGAGATTGTATGGAACTTCTCCAGCATGAAGACAGAATTAATGCAATCTCTGGATGGCATTAGGAACTTCTAAGAGCCTTCTGGAACAATATTTGTGAAGTGGATTCCTAGGCAGTACCTTGGAGTGAGGGGAATGCAAATGCTCTTCTCTATAAGCCAACTTTTTGAAGATATGCAGGAGGAGATAGACTCACTGTATACTAATTACCAGTTTTTGGAAACTCCAGATCAAAGAGCCCTGAATTGTATAAGCGTGGACTAAACTTGTCATGAGTGTGCTTGTTATAAACTGAAGTGGTGATGAATTTATAATCACAAGGAATCCCCTGGGGTTGGGGCTTGGAGGACTGCACCTGCCAGAATCCATGTTAGGATTGGGGTGGATTCTGGTAAACTTACTAGCATGTGTGTATGTTCTTTTGTTTTTAATATGTTTTGCCTGTAATATTTTTTACCTTAAGAAAAAAGTAAGCTTGCATAGGAAATGTTATGTGGTATGGTATAACTATAGCACTTACACCCCTTAATCATCTGAAGAGAGAAGGCAGATCTGTTTAAGCAGACTGTTTTTGCTGGGACTAACTGAGTGAAAGAAGGGAACTGTCCCGAAGGGAGTGAGACACGGGTCTCGGCCCAAAAAGACAATGGCTGAGGAGCAGGAAGCATGACAGTGGGTGCCCTTGCTGGACCACTGAGGAGAAATACAGGTGCAGTTGCCCTGAATTGTGACAATCTCTAATTCCCCATATCACCACTTAGAAACACTTTTTTTAAAATACAGGAACATTTACTGCCCTCCAATCCTTTGAAACGGTGTGTGTTTTTAAATGAGTTTGCATATTTTTCCTAGCAAATCAGCCACTTCATGCTTCAGATGCTTCTGAAGTCATGGATGGATACCATCTCAGCCTGATGATTTATTATTTTTTAAATTATTAATTTACTCCAGTATCCTTTTTTCTGACACATACAAGATTGGAGCTAGAATCAATATGCTGGACAAATTGTACAAATGTGTAAATAGAGAATTCGTTTTCATGAATTATGAACTAAGATTTAAAAAACTAAACCTCAGTCAATACCTGTCTATTAATTTGCAATCAGGTCAGTTAAGTCATCTGAGTAACTTTGTCTATAGGTAGAGTTTGCTCACAATGGAATTAGGTATACTTATTGCCTTGAAGGTACAAGAAGCCCTTGAAATGAAGATTTTCTGGAAAGACTTCAAATCTTACATCAAGCACTGCTCAATTTCCTATCTATATATGCATTTATCATGTAGACCCACCACTTTTTTTCCTGTCGACTGTACAGTTGAACCATAGGATCTTTATCTAAGTGAAGTAGGTAGGAATGGTAAGATGAGTATGAAAAATACCCCCTTATCAAGAGGATGTTAAAAAGAATAGTCCTGTAAAAGGTTCAGGCATCAGCCAGCCCAGTGCAATAGTCCTGAAGTAACCATTACTATATAGTACCATAAATATATATTTCTTTTTAAAGAAAAAAAAAAAGCTTCCATTCATGGAGACTGCAGACAAATATAGACATTGAAGAAAGATAACAGACAAAGAAAAAGGGAGGAACAAGATGTAAAATAAATTGTATGAGTCATATTATGGGAGGGTGGTAAAGCAATAGTTACAGTTGAGTCAGATATTTGTGTTTAACAGAGGAGAGAAAGGAAGTATCTTCTACATTATTGTGATTTTTTTTCTAAAATAAATAGAGAGGGAATGAAGGCTCTGAATTTTCTGACATTTGAATTTTTTTAAATATGTGTTTCACTCAAGTGTCATCTTTTTTTTCAGAACCATTTTACAATGAATACATGGACACTTTCAATATAAAACTTCTAAGGTATATAACTGAATTTCTGTAGATTACACAAATACTGATTTTATATTTTTTGCTTTTGTAATTTGGGTGATTTTTTCCCCCACAACTGATTTAAGCTAATCCAGTTTCAATGTGCTGAATTAACCCTGATAACATTATTTGCTAGGCAGTGAGCTGTATTTACACAATAGCACATTTTTAAAATTCTAATGGGCCATATTACAGCTTTGTTGTCAGCAATTTCAGAATCACCCATTTGAAATCACAGTGATAAATGACGATAAATTCTTTGCTAGGCAGTGTCCTATATCTTTTGCTGTAACAACAGATGTGCAGGTTGCAACAGCTGCATTCAGGGTGAACACTTCTCTATAGTTGAACATTCACTGCAGCCATCACTAAACTGTCATTCTTTGTAAACCATGGGATTATTTGTTTTTTATTTCTCATCTTTAATGTATGCAGTTTGGTTTTTTTTTTAGGGAAACTGATGCAAAAATCAACCTTTGTGTAACTCCAACATTCATAGAAGATGGACACACTTGTTAAAATTATTTTTTTCCTAAGAAATGTTTAGCATTCATACTTTTAATGTGTCCTCCTTGTATGTATGTTGGCCTCAGTCTGTATGGTAGTTTACCACAAGGGGACTGTAATAGAGTAGCTGGCCCATTCAATGAAACTGCTCTCAGTTCTCCTGTTCCAGTCCAGGTGCTCTCAGTCGGGCCAAATGAGAGGTCATGGCAGCACCCAGGTGGCTATAATAGGCCTGGTGAGAAAGCAATCTATTGAGTCAGAGAAGACTGGTTCAGTGAGGAAGAGCAGAAGATCAAAACTGTCAGAGAGAGAAGGTGGTTCCTGGGAGAGGGCTGAAAGCAGGAGAGCAGCAAGAAGAGTTTGCTGGTTGGTGTCCCCTAGATAGAGAGCCAGGGCCAGAGGGCTGAGGGCAGGAAGAGCAGGAACAGAGGGAGAGACCTGCTGGCTCTAAGCTGAAATCAAGGGCCAGAGAGGCCTGAATCAAGGGGCAACAGCACATGGGCTTACCTGCTGATGTCCCCCTGCTGGACAGCTGACCCCCAGAAGAACCATGAGAGGGCCAGGGGGAGCGAGGGATGCTTCCCTAGCAAGGATGCGTCCAGCGGAGAGGCTGTGGGAGTTCCTGTGCGAAGAGCAGGGTTGCTCCCCAGAAGGAAGGATTGGGATGGATGCCAGGCAGGGGGACAGAGAAGAACTTACAGAGTCCAGGTATGCTGAGAACGAAGCTGAGTTTAAAAGACGACATGCGTGTGTGTAAGAGAAAGATGGATTATGTTTTGGGCATTTTGGTTAATAAACTATATTGATGGACTAGAAGATAATTGTGTATGGACTTACTGAGGACCCTAGAGGGAAACTGAGGTGAGGGGCCACTTACAGGGTGCCTTGAGGCCACAAGGGGGGCGGGGGCGCTCCTGCGAGGAGGCCACTCATTTACAGACATGTTAAATTGTTTTGTTTTCTTCCAAAATATCAAACTAAAATCCTCTCTTAAAAGGACATATACTTTTAAGATGTGTCCTCCTACTATGTATGTATATATGGAGTTAAAACTCTATAGTAATTTGATGCCTTGGACATTAACAATGTGTTCTGGAAGAAGGATAATAGGTAGGAGTTGATATGACTCACACTTGTGTATGTAGAGAAACAAAAGTGTTTGTTGACCATAACTGTGTATTTGCTAGCTTTTCAGTAGTTGAGGAAAATGTTAAGAGTAGAACACAGCAACCTTAAATGAACAAATTTTGTTTGTGTTTATAATATAGTGTAGTAAGTGACTTACAAGTTCTAGTACAGTACTTTTAAAGAGGGACTGGACTAGGGTAAGAAGGGAATAGACAAAAAACTGGAAGTATATGGTGGAAAGCAAGACAGAAGATTTTAAGTAAAAGTGAGAGATCCAAAAAGGACAGGTGGGTTAGTGATGGATCACCATGTTGATTGGAAAATGTAAAGATGAAATCCCTCCTCCTTTGTGACTTTACCAATTTCATTCCCAGAATTCTGCATTTTATTAACTGATTTAGAAGGGAAGTGGCCAGTAACTTGAAGATGAAAATTTTCAAAGCAGTGGAATAGTATAGCATAGTATAGATTCATATACCAGAGTAAGTAACATGGCTAGTCTTAAAAAGATGATGTTTTGGGTCAATGAATGATGTGAAAGGGATCCATAAAAAAGTTGTCTGTTTCAGGAAGTGTAAGGAGATGGCTTTTTTTCAGGTTCAGCAATTATTGTTATGCTACATTCTTGTAGGTAAAAATAAGGTTAAGTTACACATACTCAAAGTTTGTTTAAAACAAATGAAAGTTTTATATCACACTATTCTAACTGATAATCACTGAGCAGAGGTCCAGAATAAACAGTTTAGAAATTTCTCTACCTGCCTTTTCAGAGATTATTTATTAAAGGTGACCAGCAAAGATGACTTCCCTTTCTTAAGGGAATTTGCCCTGTTTTCCTTTCTTCTGATGTATTAAAAAATGTAAGCTTTTTTCCTTTAGAAACTAAAGACAGGTTTAACTTCTTTTAACCTTAGAAATATCAGGAGCATCAAGTCTTATTAGCACTGGAGAATCTCAAGGAATCCCAGGATATTTACTATAAGTTTTAACACCTTAAGGGGTGAATGTACTGAATTTTAACAAAGTTTTCCTTTATTCACGCTATTAGTTACTGCAGTTAAGATGGTGTTAAAAACAAGTTTTTAAAAAGTCTGAGTCACTTTCACTTGCTAAGTTTTCACTCTCTATCAACATTTCACTAGTTTTCTAGTCTTCACAGGAGGGGCTTCCAGCCTAGACAGGCCTTGAATTTCTAACATTAACAATTTGCTTGGTGTAGGGGGGGACCTCAGGCCTTCTTCGTACATCAAAAGACAGAAAAGGCACAAGCCCAATGTTTTAGCCTTTTGCAGGCTACCTTTAAGTTCCATTTTCAAAGAGGATTCATCTGGACACACTCCTTCCCTGCCAAATCCTGCATACAGTATTCTTTGAGGTCTAGCTACAGAGCATTGCCTCCCTTCTTCAGTGAGTTATCTGAAACAGTGCGACTATGCTGTTGAAAGTAATAACATATTTTTAGAGCCAGTCCATGGATGTACTAGCTCCACCTTTTGTGGGTTCCCCCCAGTTACCCCCGCACCATGGTGCACCTGCAGAATGGAGCTTACTAAAATATTGGTTAAATTTTACTTGCAACCCTGAATGCAGAGGAACTGAGGGGGAAAATTGCCTTAATACTCTGCCTGTAACTTTCCACAACAGGATCTCAAATCACAATACATATATTGAAGAACTTAAGCATCACACAACCTCTGTGAAGTAGTATTATCTTAGATATAGGAAATCTGATGAGGATGACTCAGGAACTTCCTTTAAAAATTATTTCAGTGTCTGACAGACCTCACTGTTTAAAATCCTGCAGTAATTCCAAGAGGATGGATTAGATGATCCAGGAAGATCTTTCTAGCCATAGGCTCTAAGTCTGATCGCTGCACTCTCCAGTTTCAGGCTCATATTACTTTGATATCCAGGATTTTTTTTTTTTAATTCCTTTCTTTACAAGGTACATACACCTAGAATCCATAGTATATAAATAGTACACATTTTGAAAAAACTGGTAACATTACTTAAGTAACTTAGAAGTCTCTACAACACTCATTAAAGCACAGTAGCCTCAACAGTAAGATGATCATTAACACACATTTTGGGTTACAGGAAACATTCCTATAGTGTGTGTACCTATGATAGATTAACTTTGAGGGAACATAAGAGTATTTTGAGCTATTTATTGTCTTTACTCTGATCAATTTACAGAGCCAAAGAGAAGTTATTTTTAAGCATGGAAGGAATAATCCTGCATTCCTTGAGCACACCAAACCACCACTCAGTCAAGCAATACAGTATTCAAAGAATGTGAATTACTGTACAGGGCTACTTAGACTCTCATAGACTTTAAGGTCAGAAGGGACCATTATGATCATCTAGTCTGACCTCCTGCACAACGCAGGCCACAGAATCTCACCCATCCACTTCTATAACAAACCCCTAGCCTATGTCTGAGTTATTGAAGTCCCCAAATTGCGGTTTGAAGACCTCAAGCTGCAGAGAATCCTCCAGCAAGTGACCCGTGCCCCATGCTGCAGAGGAAGGCGAAAAACCTCCAAGGCTTCTGCCAATCTGCCCTGGAGGAAAATTCCTTCCCGTCCCCAAATATGGCGATCAGTTAAACCCTGAGCATGTGGGCAAGACTCACCAGCCAGCACCCAGGAAAGAATTCTCTGACTCTCATGCAGCTAGACACTGAAGTTTTGCACAAACAGAGCAATTCACTGGATAATTTTTCACATTGTAGTTTTATGCATTCTGAAAACATACAAGATAAGTGCTATTCACCACAGGTAAATAAGTTTTACAGTCAAACTGCTTGGGCAGGGAATAGCATTGTGTCGGTGGGGCTCCCCATCTCTGACTTGGGTTTCTAGGCACTATCACATTTGACTCAAATATGCTGAAGCACAACATAAAAATGTTATGGCTTCCATACACATCATCCACTTCACCAATATCTCAAGCCTCCTCATCCAGCTCTTATACAGACAGCTCCACGCCATCTTATGCATGGAACATCCTCCCTGAACTGATCCTTAGGGGTTACACTAAGCTGTCCTTCTTCAAATCCTTCCTCTAGGCTCACCTCTGCGGCAATGCCTAGATGAAAACTGCTAGTTAACAAAGGCTAGGTTAAGGGACAACTGGTAATAGACTTTTTTAAAGAATACAAATGTGTATATATACAGGATTTATAAACAACAATTTTAATTATATTCCTCTTTTCCTACCATTCATGTCACTTCTAGCCCATATCCAAGGGCTTAAGGTGGTGGTTCTCAAACTACAGGGCGGGCTTCGAACGGAGGCGTGAGCTGTATGGGTTTTTTTGTTTGTTTTTTTTGGGGGGGGGGAGGAAGAGAAGAGCTCTGCACATAACATTTTAAAATTCTGCAAATTATATTTGTCAAATAAATGTGGAGGCTCCAGCAAGGCATTGGGGAGCACAGGCCACTGGCTACACAGAGGTGGGAGATCACTTTGCATCTCCCTCCAGGAAACTGACTCTCAGCACTGAGGCTGCACCCAACCCTGATACAGTGCAAGTACAGGACCTGCCCTAGAAACACCCCAGGGCCCTCCCCCTCTGTTCCAAGTGCACCCGGCATAGGTAGACAGGCTCAGCAAGGCAGGATCCAAGTGAGGAGGGGGAGTTCTCTGTGGGGCAATCTGGGTGCGGGCGGCTCAGTGAGGGATCCAGATGGGGGCGGATCTGGATGCACAGAGGCTTGTTGGAGGGTTCTGCAATGGTAATGGGACTCTGCAGGGGTTCCAGGTGAAGGGGGTTGGGGCTCAGCAGGAGGATCTGGGGATGGGGGTGGATAGAGATTGAAAGCGGGGGGTCTGGGTGTGTGGGGCTTAGTCAGGGGGTCCAGATGCTGGGGGTGTGGGGTGGGGATCCAGGTGCAGCTGGTTGGGGCTCAGTAGGGTGGGGATCCAGATGTGGGTGGCTCGTTGGGGTGGTCCAGGTGTAGGGGGAATGGGCTCGTCAGGGGGTGGGGTGAGGGTCTGGGTATGAGGGGATCTGGATGCATGGGGGTTGGGCAGATGGAGCAGCAGCTCCCTGTACAGGGATCCCTCCCCTGCAGCTGGGGAGCGATGGGTGCAGGAAGGGGGGGGGGTGTTGCACAGCTTCCTACAGCTGGGGGAGAAATCTGGAGGTAGGTCTGACCCAGCCCTGGATGCCATGCAGGGGAAGAGGAAGTCCCATCCTCCCCAGCCCAGCTGGGACTAGCTGCTGAGCCCAGTGCAGAGTAAGAGCCACTAGCAGGGTCTTGCCCAGTCCCACCTCCCAGTGATTTACTTCTCTGCTGGCTGCCCTGGGCACCCAAAACATACTTCTGGGGAGGGTCGCATAACTGCACTTGTGGCTTCCTCATCAGAAAGCCATTTTTCTGTGGGGGAGCAAAGAAATCTGCAGGGGACATAAATTCTGCACATGTGCAGTGGTGCAGAATCCTCCCAGACATAAGCAGTGCAGAAATAAGGAAGCAATCGGGCACTAAGTCTGCTGTGAAAAGTGATAGACAAATATCACTTTTCATGTTGCCACCTTTACTTCTGTGCTGTTGCTGGCACGGTGCTACCTTCAAGGGCTGGGCACCCAGCCAGCAGCCGCTGCTCTCCACTCTGCCTTCAGAGCTGGTGGAGATATATGTACCGGCGCAGGAGCGGGAGAGAGGAGTGGAAAATACTACAGATACAAAGAAGGGGGGCCTGACCACATAAGCTTGAGAACCACTGGCTTAAGGGGTTTTGGACAAAGTCCTTAGACTATAGACACTTTGGTGCAGGGGCTATGGCTTCATGTGAAATTGCAATGCAACTAACACAATGGAGTCCTCATCTCTATTAGAGCCTCTTAATGGTACTGCAGTGTGTTTTCGGATAATAATGAGGAACAGTGAGGTTAAACGACTTGCCCAGGGTCACTCACTCTATGGCAGAATTAAGAACAGAACAGAGGTCTCCTTCCTCCAACTCACATGCCTTAAACACAAAACTTTCCATTTCCCTTAAAAGAGGCAAACTATGGAGGAGCAGAAAGGATGAGTGAGGGAAAGGGAAACACTATACCAGCCTACAATTTTTTTCCCAAAAAAAGAACAAAGGTAAGTTAGCTTGTGCAGACAAATGTATGTATTAGTATTTTTATATCTTAGCCTTCCTTTACCTGCACATACCAGTCCTCCTAAGCACACATCCCTTCCCTGCTCTCATGTCTGGAGTACATTATGGGCTATGGAATATTTATATTTGGAGAACCTGATTTTATTTTTCCCCAAGTAGGGTTATTCACCAAATTCTCTCCTCTTCCTTCAAAGGCTCTGAGATGGCTCTCCTCCAGCTAGAAAGGATGGCTGCATTTGGCTTTCCACTGGATTGTGGAAATGCCATTTCAATCAGCTGGACAAAAGAGGGGTTTCTGGAGCAGTGTAATGCTGCATGAACCTTTTGGTTCCAGAGAACTCAGCAGCCAGTTCTGACCCCCCACACATAGCAAGATATTGTATTTTCACTGGAATGCTGGGCCTGATCAGAAAAATCTGACTATTAAAAATATTACTTACGAAATGCAGCCAATCCCAGCATTGGAACCAACAAAGCATAATTCCATTTGTTTCCATCACCACCATTATCCCTTGGATTAGGTTGGATATTCCAGTTTGGAGGATCATTTAAATTATTCATGGAGACTCCTTTAGATTAACGGGGAAAAAAAGTCATGTCAGTGGTATCAATGATTAGGGGAGGGCGCTGATAGCAGTAGGTAACATGGCCAAGTGCACCTATCAAAACCACATCTAATATTTGATTCAGTATTTCTCTTTTAGATTCTGGAACAAACTGGAACTAAAGAGATGGATTTTTAACTGTAAGGGTAATTAACCACTGAAACAAATTAGCAGGAAAGTAGTACATTCTCCATCACTTGGAGTCTTTAAGGTATAGTCTAGTTCAACACAAGCTATTGGACTCAGTGCATAACCACTGAACATTCTATTACCTGTGTTATGCATACTGGTGGTCAGACTAGATATCCTAATGAACTCTTCTGGTCTTAAAGTTTATTAACCTTACTCAATCTATTCTTTGACAATAAAATTAGTTCCAGTCAGTAGACAAAGGGCCTAGCACCTCAGAAAGCCAATTTCACTCCTCAAGCATGGAAACAAGTACTATAACTAATCCATAAAGCCAGCACCTGTTCTTTGAGTCCCATTGCTGCTGTAACACATATAAAAACCCCAACCAATTAATGATGCCTAGGATGGTGAGCAGGTGGGGATAACTGTCACTTTGGTAAATTTAAAAAATCTGAAAATGTCTTATGTGGTAAGTGCTTTGGGGTAGAGAACTAATATAATGAAGCCCCAGTCCTACTGGTGATCTCTGGACACTATATTTGGCACTCTGTACCTCAAAGCAGTACCCTGGAACTCGCATATTCACCATCATATAATTATGATATGTTTTGTACAAAGTATGCCTTGTGAGGCATCACTTTAAAAGTCTTGATCTGTTGAACATTAATATCCTGTTGGATTGTTTGTGCTATCATTGTATGTGAGGTTATGAAGTTTTGCTGTGTGTGTTACTGAAATATGTTGTGAGGTTAGGAACACCCACAACCAGTCTTTCAGGTAAAGCAATGGACTAGCCAGACATGCTGATGGCCCGTTAAAGAGAATCTACTCTCCCAATGACCATCCCAGAAGAATTCTGAGAAAGAGCATTGTAGACAACGGAGAATGCTTGACCAATGGGGGTGGACCCCCACGTCACAAGCATAGACCTTTCCAGCAAGCTGGAAGAAACTATAAAAGAAGGGGAAGTGACATCATGACTTGGCCTCACTCCCCACACAACTCAACATCTGGAAACACATCTGGAGGACAAAGACTTTGAAAAAAGACTTTGGTCCCGGGCTGGAGGAGAGTTCCAGCCTGTGTTCTCAGACTTTGTACTATCTCTCAGGATGAGGCACTGCTTGATTCCAACCCTGTTTACTTTGTAGAACTTAGACTGTGAATTTATTTTATTCCTTAGGTACCCAACTTTGATCTCTATGCTTACTACTTATAATCACTTAAAATTTATCTTTCTGTAGTTAATAAATCTGTTTTATATTTTATTTAAAACAATGTGTTTTGGTTGAAGCGTTTGGGAAATCTCAGCTCAGTTTATAATGGCTAATGTATATCCTCTCCAATCGAAGGAGGGGTGGACTTGGTAATGAACTTACACTAATCAGGCTTCTAACCAGGGCAAGATGGTACAGTTCTGGGGTACAAGGCTGGGAAGCTAGGGGGGAACTGGCTGGAGCCTCTCTGTTGTTGGTTCATGAGTGAGTGGGAGCATTCATGTAACTCGGTTGGTTGTGTCTGTGCCTGTGAATGTTTATGTAAGTGCAGTGCCTGCCACAGGTTTTAGCTTGCCAACAACATCACAGTGTGAGAGGGGGCCCAGTTTGGGGGCTCAGCAGTCCCATAGTTCAGGCTGCACCCTGGGAACCCTGTCATACTATAGTCATATAAATAAAAGTAAAAGCATGAATCCAGATGCTATAAAAGTTGTCTTTAGATGGAAAACAGATTGGGTTATTGGTTAGTTTTGAGTTGCTTTCTTCTCATAAGACCAAAAGTTTCAACCATTCCCCCATCCTCCCTTTGGGAAAAAAAACCCACAAAAAGCTGGTTCTTCCTTTGAGTGCTGAAAGTAAGATGTGTATTGCAGGAATAATTGCTGCAAAGAAAAAAAAATTGTCTAAATTGGTAAAATTACTTAAAACAGGGCTGCATTTGGCTCTCCATTGCAACACCACTTTTTTAATCAGCCACATAAAAGAGGGGTTGTGGAGCAATGAGGTCCTACCTGCTGTATCTACAGTGCTCCATGAATCAGGCCAGAGAGTTTTCTGGTACAACAGGAAATACAATTTAAAGTAGAATAGTGTGGAAGGAATTGCTTATATAGCTGAAGACAGTTAATTTACTGCTTGTGAAAGATGTGGTCTCAGTGGGAGTCAAATAGACAGGCACTAACCCAATTTGTTGTTACACTGTATTGTACAGAATTATCAAGGGGAGCGAGAAGTTCATCTCCATGCTATTTCAGACCTATGTATTTCTGTGGAGATTGTCAACATGGATCACAGCTATATTATTTGTATTACTATAGCACCTAGGAGCCCTAGTCCTGGACCCCACTGTATTAGGTGCTGTACAAACACAAAAAAAGATCATCCCTATCCCAAAGCCCACACAATCTAAAATTTGTCAATATGTCCATTGAAAACTGGACTGCCAATATCCATATCTGATAAAAGACGCTGTGCAGTTACCCACCTCCACTGCTGCGTGTTACACAAATATGATGAGTCGTCGTCCTCTCTTGTAAAGATGCCAAAACAAGTACTTCCAAAAAAGAAAAAAAAAATTGTGTTAAAAAAAGAAAATAAATCTTCAGAGTTTCAGGGGCTTTGAAATGTGCTTAAGCAGATGTTTACATCACAACTCAATTACCAAATATATATTCATGTTTTTATTACATCAGAAAGCAAATATTCTTCATGTTGAAGGATTGTTCTAAAACAGATTTTTTTAAAGGGAAGTTCTATTGGTTGTAGAATATTTTTCTCTGCCATTCAGGACCTCTAAAATGCCATACTTCTAACACAACAATACTTTAAAAGTATTCTACATTTCCTTCTTAGAATGGAAAGTGAACATGGCTAAAAGTGTTGGCACAAGCCAACTTTTAAATACCAGCAATGTTTTGTTATGTTAATTACTCGTGATGCCGAAAAATCTTTACAAGGAAGAACTTTAGCATGGTAGCATATTAAGAAAAAACTGAAAGATTTCCCAGAACTTTGAGATTTACTTACCATCAGTTTAGCAGACTTAGGTACAACTTAGCCACTTGCCTAGAAAATAGGACACTGAAGCTTCTTTATTAAAGTCATTTTAGACCTAAAAATAAAATGATTGCTTTAGTAACCAGATCGTTTGCTAGATTAGGATTTTTAAATATGAACATTTCATCTTTATTTAAAGTGATCATAGGTGAAATCAGAGCTCCCTGATAAGGCAGAAGTATATAACAGGTTTTGCTGGGGATGATGGAGATGGTACCACCTTTCTTAGCGCTTCAGACCAACAAGCAGGTCCTACAGATATTTCAGACCTTGTCCCATGATAGGGGGCAAGGTCTGATTCTAAAACAAATTCTTCTTTACAGAAATGAAAGGAGCAAAAAACCCTGCTGCAATCAACTATAATTTTGGTTTTCCAAATCAAAGTCTGTTATGGTGCAACCCATATATGCAAGACTTTAGTACAATGGAGTTCAAGGGCTCTTGCTCTAGCACTGGGCAGTGATAATAGAGTTGAGTAGAACTGATGGATTTAGGACCTCTCCTCACATTCGCGCCCCCCCCCCTTCACCCTGAGTATAAGCATTTGTTAATTGTGTTAAGATGCTTGTGGCCCATCTAGGTACTGATTTGGTCCCATCACTGCAAACCCAGAGCACCCTCGACACTGTGAGTCTACCACAGTGCTAGCCCACAGAGAGGAGTGGGATGGGAGCTCTGCCCTTGCCAGGGGTGGGCTACTTTGCCATGGAAAGCGCTGTAGTGAAGTCCAAGTGTTAGCTGGATGCACAAAGATACTTCCAACCCCCAGATTTAGGTGCCTAAGTCTCAAGTTAGTCTCCTGCAGGGATTGGCAGGAGTTTTGGGGATCACAAAGGAGCCTAACTCACTTAGTAAGTTTTCAGGGTAAAAGTTCCCCTCCACATCTATATTTCAGCCTCTCCACTTGTGGCACCTATCTGGGCACCTCTCTCTCACCTAAATTCCAGAGTAATTCATGAACCAGGAGAATATTCGCCTTCTGGCATTTGCTGGCCTATTTCACATGCAGGGCCTGATCTTGTATATGTACTCAGAGGCTGCCAACCAGATCAGGTCCCATTCAAAATTTGACCAAAGGAGGATGAGTTGGTGCCCCCCCCCGAACTTTTAGCTCAAGCCCGGGAGTTAGAGCAGTGATTCTCAACCAGGGGTATGTGTAACCCTGGGAGTACACAGAGGTCTTCCAGGGGTACATCAACTCATCTAGATATTTGCCTAGTTTTACAGCAGGCTACATAAAAAGCACTAGCGAAGTCAGTACAAACTAAAATTTCATACAATAACTTGTTTATACTGCTCAGGGGCGGCTCTAGGAATCCCGCCGCCCCAAGCAGGGCGGCGCGCCGCGGGGCGCACTCTGGCGGTCGCCGGTCCCGCGGCTCCAGGGGACCTCTTGCAGACATGCCTGCGGAGGTTCCGCTGGTCCCGCGGCTCCGGTGGAGCATCCGCTGGCATGCCTGCGGGAGGTCCACCCGAGCCGTGGGACCAGCGAACCCTCCGCAGTCATGCCTGCGGGAGGTCCACCGGAGCCGTGGGACCAGCGAACCCTCCGCAGTCATGCCTGCGGGAGGTCCACCGGAGCCGCGGGACCAGCGAACCCTCCGCAGTCATGCCTGCGTTCTCCCCCATTCACCTAACACCTGTACATCCAGACCCTGTCCTACCCAGATCTTCACCCCACCCCCCATAACCTCCCAGATGAGCCCCCTCCCCCTGGACCACCCCAATGAGCCACCCACACCTGGATTCACACCATACCAAGCCCCAACCAGCTGCACCTGGATCCCCCACCCCAGAGCCACACTCCGCCAGCATTTGGACCTCCCACTGAGCTCCCCACAAAACCCAGACACCCCCCTTTCAAGCTCTATCTCCCTCACACCCAGATCTCCCTGTTAAGCCCCAACCCCCTTCACCTGGACCCCCCTGTAGAGTCCCATTACCATTGCACCCAGAACCACTCGTGCACCCAGAGCCTCCATTGAGCTGCCTGCACCCAGATTGCCCCACAGAGAATCCTCTCAATCCACACCTGGATCCCACCACACCAAGTCCCTCCACACTTGGATCCTGCCTGCTTGCATGGGGGGGGGGGGGGGTGCAGGCCCGGTCCTTGTGCTGTATCAGGGTTGGGTGCAGCTGAGGGGGGAAACCTGTCGGCGGGAGGGAGCAGCACCATGAGCAGCATCTGTGCAGCCAGTGGCCTGTGCTCCCCAATGCCCTGCTGGAGCCTCCACATTTATTTGACAAATAAAAGATGCAGAGTTTTTAAATCTTGGGGGCAGAGTTTCTGGGCGCAGAACCCCCCTCAGCAGCACTTGGCAGATCCGGGTCCAGTGACGGGCCGGGGCTGGACAGGCCGCGCGCGCAGAGTCTCACCACGGCCAGACCGATCCGCGCGCGCGGCGGCGCCCCCGCACTCACCCAGAGCCCCACGCGCTGGAGGCGCGGCCCAGAACCTCAACAGCGCTTCCCGCGCACAGGCCGGAGCGGCCGAGGAAGAGGCGACACCACATAAACCGCCACAGGCCCAGCTGAGTAACCGCCGCCGCCGCCGCCCTCACCTGCCAGCAGGTCCAGCCCCACCTCCCCGGACCAGCCCATTACAACGGGAGGGGGGACAGGGAACAACATCCGCACGAGCCGTAGACTTTCCCCGCTCCCCGTACTGCGTTGGCGCGTCACGAGACGCTCGAAGCCTGGTCGCGCGTCACGCTACCCTCCCCCGGCAGTTGGTCTCTCTCGGAGGCTCGCGCTGGTAACGGCGCGGCCAGCCCCACCCCCACGCATGCGCAGTAAGTGACTGACTGACTCTCCAGACAGGGCGAAATGGCGGCGTCAGCTGGCGCGGCGTCGCGGGGGTTAGCGAAGCGGCTGTTCCGACCCCCGGCGGGAGCGGTGAGTGCGCCCCGCCTCGCGGGCGGCCAGCCCCTGCAGAAAGGTGGGGTCGGGATCGGCGTCTCCCGGGGCAGGAGCTGGTCCGCCCGCGGGGGGCCTCTCAGACGTGTCTAACCGGCTCGCCTAGCGCGCGCGCGCGCGCACGCGGCGGTGGGGAGCCACGCGCTGCCCCGCTCCCCCTGTTACCCCCTCCGCTCCGGGCAAGAGGCCGCCGGCTCGGCCCCTCCTCTGTCGTGGCTGCGCTAGGGCGGGGGCTGCCGTGGGTGTCTCGTGCCTGAGCTCGCCGAGCCCGAAGATCAGACCTGGGATGTTAAAGCCCCCCCGCCCCCGGGTGCCCTTGCAGCGAGAGGGGCCGGCCCAGCACTCTGCCGACACGGGCATTAGCTGCCACCCCTCGCCTCCGGTCTGAATAGACACGAACAAGTGGACAGAGGGTGGGGGAGAACAGCGAGGCGCTGCGGGGTGAAGTGACTTGCCCAAGGTCACCCAGCTGGTGGGAGGCAGAGCCAGGTATAGAACCCAGCCCGCAGGGTGGTGTCCTGTCCACTGGCCCCTGCTGCCTCCCCAGTACCCCCTTTGCCTTTGTTTGAGCAGGTTGACCATTGACACAAGGCCTGTGTGCTTGTACACTCTGTTCCTGTGGTATCTCCTTGGGGTTTGACCTCAGGTACCAGGGATTCAGTGGCAGGAGTTTAGTTCTTGAGAAGCAGTCTTTTTTTTTTTTTAAGCAAAAGTGGGCAGAAGAATACAGCAGTCATGATGGTGTGTTAGTAGAAAGGCTTTCAAAGAAACTCCAGTATTCTCAAGCAGACCAACATGGCCAGGCTCTTTTAAATAGCCTGGTGTTTTATTAAACAAAAAGGCAATGTGTATGAGGTTTTATTAGCGTCTGGAGTATTTCATCAGTTGCTTTAAATGAATTAATAGTATTTTTCTATGAACAAATATTTGAAAGTTACATACATTTAAAGTGTTTGTTTGGAGTGCGTTGTTAATAAAGCGAGGAATTGTATATGAAAACAGATAATGTGCATCCCAGCTCCCCTGAAACGACACTTGATGCTTCTCATTCCCCCCTCACTTTCTTTCCTCCACCTGCAGTGAGCTAGTTCTTGTCTTATTTTTACTCCATTGTCACACTGAAATTAACAAAGGCAGGGTAACTAGCCCTTTCATTAGGAGAAATTTCTGTGGTGAATGCTTCTCAGCTCTATGAGCTAAGATCAAGTAGTACCTAGAGGCTCTAAGTAGGATTGGGACCCCTTTATGTGCTAAGAACAGTAACTAACAAAATGAGATACAGTCCCTGCCAAGACAGATTAACAATCTAAATAAACAGGGCGGTGGGGATAGTGAGGCACAGAGAAAAGTGACTTGTGTAAGGTCTCCTAGCTCCCAGGCCTGTGCCCTGACCACAGGACCCTGCTGCATCTCCACTAGCCAGATTAGGAGGGGGGCGTTGGTAGGAAAGGCTGTTGAGTGACAAATAGCTTCATCTAACCTTTCTTAAATTGTTTTCTGCTCCAAGAGTTTCCAGATACTCTTGTTAACTGAAGATGTTTCAAAACATGTCATTATGTGGTGGTATAAATAATATTTTTCAGTGACAGTTGTGGTTCTTGGAATTTTGCATTCTGAACAAGAACAACAAAGTAGTACAGAGATGATTTCCAAAGGGGGAAAACTGGTTTTAAAAAGACTAAAACTTATTTCTGGATTTAGGTTCTGCCACAGCCTAAATAGTGGAGCCATTTTGTATAGGGATATGTGCTTAATTACAGTTTAAGTTTTGTGTTGCAGTTTTCCTATTGCAGCCAAAACTTTTATACTCACTCAAAACTAATATTGAAAAGAACTGATGGACATAAGTGAGAAATATTGGAAATGAGCCAGTGACTTGAATGCATTGATTTTTAAAGCTTTTATATGAAATAATGAAATAAATAGGAAGGAAATGTGTGTCTTAATGTAGTGGTCCATAACATTTTCCACTGAATTTTATGGAACTCCAAAATTTTGACTTTAGAGATAGAATAAAGAGAAGCAGGCTGGCCTACAAGTCACTTCTCTGCAGCCAGGCAGAAAGGCAGGGGGAGCGCAAAAAAAAAAAGGGAGGGGGGAAGGCAAGGGTGTGTGTTAGAACAGGACATATGTTTCCTGCCTGTTGCTGGAGGATGCTTTCCTAGTTATTGCTGAGGAGTTAGGCTGGTTAAGCAGAGTCCTTTCTCTCAGCTATATGAGGGCATTCTGCCTTTCAGCTTGTCCCCTTCCTCCGCTTGACAGCGTCTCAGTCCGGAGCTCAGAGTGCAAAGGACAAGCTGGGAGGAAAAAGTCTCCTGCAGGGGCAGCAACTTCCACCATTGCATGGAACAGGCTGTGAGGAAGATTGTCCTCAGACCTGTTAGGAGAAGGAGGGAAAGGAGCTTTCTAGAAGAGGGGGAAAGATTGAATTGTAGTGTTTAGGCAAACAGGAATAATAAAACATTTTGAAGCCTTGCCTACCTTTCTTTAGTTGTTAGAGCCCTGCTGTTTTGAATTTATGTAATATCAAGGGAGCCAAAAATAATAAAGAATGTTAGTATGGTAAATTGGATGCTTAGTGTGTGTTATATAGTGTTCTGTTATATAAAAGGTTACTGTATGTCTTAAAATCACAATTGAGTAACTAAATGCTCTTGTTTTTACATATAATCTTTTCATTTGTTAAATTTATTTGGTTATAAAGGAAACTTTACATAGTTTAATTTTGAAAATGGCCAAAACAAAAAATTCGTGGGACATTCTACTTCAGAACTAGTATGCAAATGTAACTGATTATCACTTTTCCTGAGTATTCCCCAGGTATGTCTACACAGCAACTAGACACCTGTGGCTGGCATGGGCCAGTTGCAGGTTTTTCTTTGCTGTATAGACATACCCCCGCCCCCATTTCTAGTTGTATGTATGACACACAAAGGTTTCATAATTTGGACTGTCCACTAACTCAGGATTTGTGCAGCCAGTGAATATGAAGTGAGATGATTCTGATGAGATCTTCATCCTTGTTCTGTAGGCCTCTGTGCAGGATGTTTCTGAACAAAGACCCCAGAGTATATACTGCAGAAATGTTCATACATACCTTTTGCATCTTAAATAGGAACACCACCACAGCTATAATTTGTATTCGGAAATCTGAGCTTCAGCAGTTCTGATGAACAGGAAAATGTTGAAAACAAACCTGCTAAACAGTTCATATTGTTGTCCCATTTCTATAGCCTCCTAATTCAGGGGAAAATATTATGAATGTTTGCAAATTATACAGATGGAAGGTCCCCACAGTGGTTAGGATTGTATTGACTTGCAAATAGTTTGAAAATCTACCTACTTTTGGAAATGCAAACTAAATGTTCCAGAAACTACAGTGTGAGATAATTGGTGCATAATTGACTTAGAACCTAGGCCTGGTCTACACTACAGAGTTAGATAGATGTCAAGGCAGCTTACATCGACCTAACTATGTAAGCATCTACTACACTACGCAGCTTTTAATGACATGGCTGTGCTACTGCCGCCAAGCTGTGCCACTAAAAGGCATGCACCGTAGCTGCTGTTTGTCGGCAGGAGAGCTCTCCACCCGACAGAGGGCTGTTCACACTAGTGCTTTTTGTCGGTAAAACTTTTGTCGTTCAGGGGTGTGTGTGTGTGTGTGTGTTTTAACACCCTGAATGGCGAAAGATTTGCCAACAAAGTTCCCATGTAAACAAAGCCTAAAATTTTGCTCCCACTGACACAACTCACCTGTTACTCTGCCTTAATTCCACCTCCACGAGAGACATAGAATCAGTGTCAATGTAGTTAGGTCGACACAGTGTCAGTGTAGACACTGGGTTATTTGCATCGACTGTTACTGGCTTTCAGAAGCCATCTCACGATGACAGTTAATTGGTGTAAGCGCTCTTGGTGAGCATGCACACCATTGGTATGAACAAAGTGTAGATAAGCACAGGCAATGCAATTAGCATGATGGCTGTATGCTGACGGAAATTAGATTGGCTTAATTTTGTTCTGTAGAATGCAGTTAGTTACTGTTTCACGTAGCAAAGTGTTTCTGTAAAATAAGGATATTAAATGTTTCAAAACTGAACAGTATTGTGGGTTTTTCTTGAACATCAGGATTCAGACTGTTTCCAGCCTGCCCTAGACTTCCATGTTGGATATCAACGAAGACCCTGATTCTGAGGCAGAAGCTTGTGCTGGGATGTCATGTAGTTACAGTTCATTGGTTTGGGTGTTAAAACATGTAAAAGAAGGAAAATAGGTCAGTTAACTTCTTCCCGTGTTTTAGGTTGTTAATACATTTTATAGTTGGTGGAGTCTTCAAAAATATTTGCATATCACCTTTAGTAAAACAAATCAAGAAATAAACTGCTTGGAATTGCTTGGCTGCCAGTTATGAGTTTTCTTTCTGCACAGTAAAGCTGTGCTATCAATCACTCTGAGCAATAAATGAGGTAAAGTTATGTTATCTTTTATCTAAGCCAATAAAACGACACAATAAAATATAGTGGAATACTGCAATATAACTATATATCTGAATCTAGGTTTTGGAGCCAAGAAAACTGCTGTTCTATGCATTTTACACTATGAGAGAGAGAGATGGGTGAGGTAATACCTTTTATTGGACCAGCTTTGTCCTGTGACTGCAGAGGTGTTAACTGCCCACTTCATTTTGAATGGTTTCTTGCATCTGACGAAGTGGGTATTCACCCACAAAAGCTTATGCTCCAATACATCTGTTAGGGTATGGCTACACTTGCAGCTGTACAGCGCTGGGAGTTAAACCTGTCTTCGTACAGCTGTGTAGGGAAAGCGCTGCAGTCTGTCCACACTGACCGCTACCAGCGCACTGTCGTGGCCACATTTGCAGCATCTGCAGCGGCATTGGGAGCGGTGCATTATGGGCAGCTATCCCAGCGTTCAGGTGGCTGCAACGTGCTTTTCAAAGGTGGGGGGTGGAGTGTGGGGGAGAAAATGTGGATTTTTGGAGCCGACACTGTGTCAGCAGCTGCCTTGCAAGTTCCGACCCCCTCCCCCACGCCTCTCTCACTCACTGAAAGCAAACAGCAACTGTTTTTTTCCCTCACAGACCAGATAAGCAGCCCTGCAGAAACGGATCCCCGCCCGCCACGCTGCTTCTCTCCTCAAGCCTCCTCCCTCCCCCTCTCTTCAAGCAAACACTAGCTGTGGGTGTTCCAAAGGGAGCCCCCTGCCTCTGCCCATTCACAGCAAACACTAGCTGTGTTTGTTTTTTTGATAACCAGCTCTGGAGCCCAGAGTTCATAACAAAACAAAGAGAGGCATCACAACAAAACAGAGAGTAATCTTCACTTAAAAGGATTATGGGAAGCTTCTGGAGGTCAGTTACAAAGTACTAAGATTATTCCCTGTTTACACTGGCAGCGCTATACTCTTTATTCCTGTCGTGGAGGTGGAGTACAAGCAGCGCCGTAGCCATGGAGATACAGCGCTGTATGTGCCTTGCCAGAGTGGACGGGGAGTGAGTTACAGCGCTATAAAGCCACCAACAGCGCTGCAACTCTCAAGTGTAGCCAAGGCCTCAGTCTTTAAGGTGCCACAGGACTCTTTGTTGCTTTTTACAGATCCAGACTAACACGGCTACCCCTCTGATACTTAGAACGTGTGTTAACTCTTTAAGCTTAACAATCCCTGCCACTTTGTATTCAGCTGTGACAATCTGAAGTCTTATCTACAATACACACCTATATCCCTGTACCTATGTTGCTCAGGGGTGTGAACAATTTACACCCCTCAGCTACGTAGTTATATCGAGCTAACCTCTGTGTAGACAGCACTACAGCGCTAGAGAGCTTCTCCCACTGACATAGCTACCACCTCTTGGCTCGGCGTAGAGCATCTTCATTAAAGTGCTACCGTGGCTATGCAGCTGCGCCAATGCAGCATTTTTACTGTAGACTTACCCTGAGTACCTTTCCCAGATATAGGACTTGCCTTCTCATACAGTGGCGCAACTGTGCCGTTGTAGCACTTTAGTGAAGATGCTCCTATGCCAATGTGAGAGCTTCTTTCAGTGGTGTAGTAATCTACATCCCTGAGAGCTAGTATCTGTGTCAACGGGAGAAGCTCTCCCACTGATGTAGCGCTGTCTACACAGGTTTGGTTTTTTTTTCACACCCCTGACCAATGTATTTATACCAACATAGGTCTGTAGTGTAGACTGGGCCCTGAAGAAGAACTCTGTGTAGCTCAAAAGCTTCTCTCTTTCAACAACAGAAGTGGGTCCAATAAAAGATATTTTGTCACCCACCAGGTTTCTCTCATATCCTGGGACCAACACAGCCACAATAATACTGGAAACATTTTACACTGTGTCCTGTTTTTCAGTGTATCCTAGTACATTTTGTAAATGAAATATTCCTTTGCTATTCTTTAACCCCCTTAAAAAAAAAATCATTCTAAAAGACAGTGATTAAGAGGCTAATGGTATAGTGACTAACGGAGTAGCTCTCTTTCATCGGCGACCAGGATGCAATTCCTTTGTAGGCTTCCAGTGGATATGAGTTTAATCTCACTCTGTTTTGCAGTGGAAACTAGTCCACATTATAAAACATCTCCATCATTGTTACTGACTTGCTTTCACTTCTAGTTGGTTCCAGTCTTTGTTCAAGATACTTGGTATTTGTGCTATTCTTTTTCTTTGGTTTGGTAAAGCTCAGTTTAGTTGCTTCACTCTTCCAAACCTAAATGACCATCTTATAGCCAAGGAACTAGAAACCTTTCATCTAGTTCATTAACATACATCTAGTTAATGATACAAAAAAAGTGCAGTGACTAATGGGAGAGTTCCAAAGTTCATCCCCATAAAAATCTTTTTCTGAATGCCTTTTGTTGACCTTGAATCTTTAAAAATATTTCTTTTACAATTCTTACCTCTGGTATCAGTACCTGTTACCTTTCTTGTATAGGGTGCATGTTATAGTGGCACTGGAGCACTCCTATCGTTAAGGTTGTGTCATGACATCTGTTTAAAGGTCAACCTTTAAGTCATTTAAATGATTTTACAATATCAATCCAAATATTTGTGGTATTGTAGTTCCTGCTACTCTAACCTCTCCAGTTCACATTGTAGATTGGTTCTGTCTTCCTTTGTGTGTGTGCCTTCTCAAGTTTGTATCATTTGCAAATTTGGGAAGTGTAGAATTTCCACCAAGGAAACACCTGACACATGTGGAAACTGTATAAGATGTAGAGGTGCTTTGGTTAATCAAAAATACTACTTCTAGAAGGTGGAAAACATAGGAATCTGAGCAGAGCTATAGACCATTACTGCTTGAAATCTGAAATGCTTCACCTTTGTAACAAAAGGAGATTTGTGATTATTGATATTGGCATGTCTTACACTTGCCGCTCCCTGCTCCTCAAGTCTCTCTTCAGTAGTTAGATCTCCACTTACACCTGAACTTGGGCACCCTTTCTTGGGACAGACCTCATGTATGTTACAGTAATACCTCAAGAGTTCAGGTTCCTCCTGGGGGGAAAAAAACAAACCAAAACACATTATTGAATAATTTAAAAAATAACCATCCACCCTCTCAAAGGTCTCACGCCTTGCTGTGGCCAACAAAATAAACCAAATTTTGGTGACTCTAGACAAAACAGTTTGAGATGACATTACAAAATAGTTCAAACTACTTTACAAAAGTGAAATAGTTGTGATTTTTTTTTTCATACTTTTCATTCTCAAAAACCTTCTCATATTACCCCAGGCTTAAAAACAGTTGTCTGTCAGAGTATATGCAGATTGGTCTTGTTTTAGCTGGTTAGTATGTGTTGGTAGAGAAGTAGGGGGTCAACACAGGAATTATAATATTGTGTGTGTTGTGAGCTGTGCTGTGCAGAGATTACTCTATTTTTTTAAATCTTGGGTGGAGTTCGTCTCTGTCACATCTTGTATTTAAGAATAAGCAGGACATTTCCCCTACAAATTATCCTAAAACTATATAAATCCAATATTGTTTAGCAATATGTATAACATTACATTCAGAAGTAAAGCCTATTTGTTTTAGACATTGTCTAACTGGAAATTCTGGGAATCTGGCTCATAAAACATTTGTAAACTAGAACATTTTACATAATTTTGAACATGTTTCAACAGTGGCCAGCAGCTTGCCAGGCTCTTGCACGTAACTTTCACTTTACTGTCTATGGAAAGAAGAATGCATCTGCTAAAGTTTCTGATTCGGTAAGTTCATATTTATCTATGAAATAGTCTTCCTTTCTGGTGGTTCAGTGTATATTCTTGATGTTTCTGGAATCTGGAAGAGACTAGAACTGGATTATCAGAGTTCTGGTTTCATGTATACCTTTTTTTGTTGTTGAAGAAAATTTCAGTAGGGGCAATGAATCGTTAAAATGGATCATGCATTGATTTTAGTAATACATACTGCATTGACTAGAACCTACTTAAATGATTCATTTACACTATGCTAAGCTTGTGATACAGGTAAAATCAATGATATGCATAGTTTGAGAAACTTGCTATATATCCTCCAGTAGCTTGAGCTATAATCATTTGACTTATGATCTTAATGCAGTAATCTTTCTCCTCAGATTTCTACACAATATCCAGTAGTGGACCATGAATTTGATGCTGTCGTTGTGGGTGCTGGTGGGGCAGGTTTGCGGGCTGCATTTGGTTTGTCGGAGGCTGGATTTAATACAGCATGTGTTACAAAGTTGTTCCCTACCAGATCCCATACTGTTGCTGCACAGGTAAGAATTTAAATATAGTTATTTTGACATTAAAAATATTGATATTTTCGTAACAAAGATTTTATGTATAGAGTATTATGATCCATAAGTTGACTGAATTTCAGTCCCACGTTATGATTAGGAAAAATGGAGGTTAAAGGATCTAAGTAAAACAGTTTAGGAAAATTTTATATGTTTGACTTTTATTCTATAGCTTTATTTTTTGTTGTATTAACATGCCACTCCATTTTATGATTTCAGTTGTTTGTTGAAGTGTGTACAGTGTTGTAATTTATTCTGCTGTATAAAATGTTTTACCCTAAAAAGAATGAGATGTTAACCATTGTGAAGTTGGTAAAGACTCAATTTCTACTGTATAAATGAGAGACAAGGTGGGTTAGTTTAATAAGAGCTATTATTTAACTTCTTTTGGTGAAAGAGACATGCGTTTGAGGTTACACAGTTTCTTCAGGTTTGTATGCTGTATGAATGGCACAGCACATAAATTTGATTTTAAAGTAATTTGTCCATTGTCTTGCATATTATTTAATATTGTGTGTTTTAATGATATTGAGAAATGAACTGGCTTTTGAAATTATGCATTTTAAATGTGAATTTGGGGAAATATATTTTTTATTTTCAGGGAGGGATCAATGCTGCTTTGGGAAACATGGAGGAAGATAACTGGAGATGGCACTTTTATGACACCGTGAAAGGATCTGATTGGCTGGGAGACCAGGATGCCATTCATTACATGACTGAGGAGGCACCTGCTGCAGTTGTAGAGGTGAAATTATTCATATTGAAGTTTATTTGAATTAGAATTATCTGCAACACAAATCAGTATCCATAGTGACATTTTAATGATACAGATATTAGACTGGAATAGTAAACTTTGTATAAAGAGAGACTCCTTTCTTTGTTGCCTTCTTGGGGGTGGGTGATAGGTTTATTAGTGTAACAAAGCAACTAGAACAGTAACTAGGGATGTAAATATTATTTAAAAAGTTTAAACAACCATTTAAATGATTTAAAAATATTTCATTAAAACAGTTAACTGATTAAAGGGCTTGTGTGGCTGAGGCTGCTCCGGCTGGCCAGTTGGCCGGCCCTCAGGTTAACAGTTAAGGCAGGTTAACTGGTAAGACTAATGCTTATCAGTTAACATTTTACATCCCTAACAGTAACTTGCCTGTTGTTGAAGTCCACAGCTATATCTCTAATACTTTGTTTGGGCTCAACAGCTGGAAAATTATGGAATGCCATTTAGCAGAACAGAAGAAGGGAAGATCTATCAGCGTGCCTTTGGTGGACAGAGCCTTCAGTTTGGGAAAGGGGGACAGGCTCATCGATGCTGTTGTGTCGCGGACAGGACAGGACACTCACTGTTGCATACCCTGTATGGCAGGGTAAGAGACTGGGAAACAGAACTTGACTTTTGTTTTTAACTAATGGCTACTATAGGCATTTAAAAAACTTGTTAAAAATAATAGTGCTGTTAACTTGTGGGCTCTGCTGTATGAGAGTTTAGAGTCAGCAAGGAATCCAGGAGAATTCCTAATCTTGATCCCAGGCCTCCTTTTTTCCCCTGGCATGCTTCTGCTTGATATCAGCGTGAAAGAAACAGAAGAAGGCTGAAAAAAGAATCTGCTTTTCCTGCACTTCTTCCTGGAGAGAATGCATAGATAGTAAGCTCTGCTAATTTTGTGGCCAGAGGAAGCAGTCTCTTCCTTTTGCTGCTGTGCCATGACACATTCACCTATTGTCCCTCCTCCACAACCACTCACCCACCCCTTGGCCAGTCCCAGGAAGAGTTCATCTAGACCTTCTCATGGGCCAAGAAAAAACTGGGCCAGAGTGACAGAGCACCCCAACAGGGAGGTAGCAAGTAAGATCAGCATCCATCCACCCTCAGAGCAAGTATGGGAAACTAGGAGGGTAAGTGTGGTTCTGGCAATGCAAAAATGCGACCACCAGGCTGCCTGAGCTTGTCTCATCAGCCTCTGCTGGTGACCACAGCTCTAGTTAATAAGTCCTGTCCATCTCCTAGTGCAAGGCCATAAAAGATGAACAAATATCCAGAGTATTATTAAGAACTAGTAAGTGGCCCTTAGACCTAATTTCAGTGAGGACTTAACAGCCCATGTACTTTATGCACTCTTTAACAGATGCTTAGCTAATTGTTCCTCACTATCCTGAATGAGGCCTGTATGTGGAACCATAATATAGATAAATAGTATGGGGGCTGAAGAGAGATGGGGCACCTGCTTCTAGGTGCTATGTGCTTCTTCCAAGATGAAGGAAACTCCCCTGGTCCACTTGCCCAGCTGCTGGTACTCTTTGGCCCTGTTAACACCCTATTATAGTGCTTGAAGAAATGTGAAGTGAGCTTTCCCCAGGGTAATTTGAGGGGTAATATGCTAGTGCATGGGATGGGAACTGAAAGAGATCAGGAAGTGAGACTCACCAGATACCAGGTATTGTCAACTACACAAAGTAAACTGAAACATAGAACTTTTCCTCATCTACCTTCATTGTTACTTATACCAATGATAAGTACAACAGTTTCAGACAAATTGATGAGGGACTGTTCTTTTAAATGGTTTGGTAATTAAACGTGGCCTGTCCAATCTAAACATTCTGTATTTTCTAGAACACCATTATCCTAAAAGAGCTGCAGACTTTCTGCATACAGGCTTATCTGGATAATAGTTTCCATGAGAACCGAGTCTGACTTTATTCTTATGTAACTAAGCACTTTTTAATGAGGCTGTGGGGGGAAAAATTGTTTAGCTTTTGCATGTTCCTTAACTATTGAAAATGTTTTCTTTTCTAGTCCCTAAGATATGATACCAGCTATTTTGTTGAGTATTTTGCCTTGGACCTCCTGATGGAAAATGGAGAATGTCGTGGAGTTATTGCACTTTGCATAGAAGATGGCTCAATACATCGTTTAAGAGCAAAGAACACTGTTATTGCCACTGGGTAATGTGATATAAAATTTTGTTGAAGTAAAAAAAACAAAAAAAACGTTTCTAATGTGAGCTAGCGTAATCTAGAACCTAGAGGAGAGGATATGGGTATCTGGAAACAAGGGTTTGAGTCCAAATTATGGTGTTGGCACACTGTGTGACCGTGCACAAGACATTTCATGCGTCTCCAATTCCCCTTTTACAGATAGGGAATAATAATTCCTCTACTTAAATCACATTTTACCTTTTGGGTGAAAACAGTATAAATGAAATTTAATTACTGCGTTTAGTTTTAGTTCCATGCTTTAATATACTGTATTTACTTAACCTTAAAATTAATACTTTCATAATGTAAATTCAATACCCTGAGTTTAGCTTTAAGTTGCAGAGCAATACTGTAAAGCTAAATCTAGGATCAGTTAGTGTGGGCTGGGAAGTAAGGGATAATCTTTAAAATATTTTAAAGTTGCATTATACTTTCCGCTTTTACTTAAAATACTAGATGTAAACTGGCAGTGGCAAGACAATGCATCTATAGGGCCTACTGAGTAGTTGTCCTCCAGGAGATTTTTGTGAGAGGTACAGTGTAGCTGCTCCCAGTGTGTCAAAATATATTCAGAAAATACAAACAAAAATGGATTTACTGCAGGGTAACCTAGTGGATCACTAAAAGATGAATTGTTGTTACCCATGTAATTTTGGTGCAAAAATGATATGTGATCCTAATTTTGGGTAGACTGATTGTCTCTGCCCTGTCCTCTTTTGTCAGTCCTGCCCTCTTCTAGGTCTGTGTTAGTCTTTTATCTCCTTGTTAGGTTTAGATCAGCAACTCTAGCATAAATGGAATAATACCTAGTTTGTGTAGAGAAGCACACTTCATGTTTGGTGGCTGCATAATGTGGGTGCCTTAAATTAGGCCCCTAAATAAGTTAATTGATTTTTTTAAGAGATATTGAGCAATCACAATCCTGTTAGTAGGAGGTTTGTATGCTCAGAACCTCTGAAAAGTCAAGACACTTTTTTTTTCAATGTAAAAATGAATTTAGTTGCCAGAATTTATGCAATTGAATTTGGAAATTTTGTCTAAACTTTATTTCAGGTTGTGGAAATTGCACCTTAGATGTACAATCCTGGTTTTACATTATTTTTATCTCCCTTGGGCATTGTAGTATGCTGTTCCTGCCAGAAGTTGCTAACAGCACTAGTCTCATTAAACTTGTGTACTTGAGGTAGTGTCATGGAAATAAGGAACAGAGGAGAAAGAACTCTGCATGAAGAAAGATACCATTTTCAGAAAAAAACCACAATTCTGGTATTTAATTGAGGAGAGCCAAATCACTGGCCCAAAGTAAAACAATGTGTGTATGAGGGGGAAAATGGCACATGATTCCTCTCTCTGTCTCAAAAAATTGACCCCCATTAGTAGGACATAATTCCACTGACAACTTTTGAAAGGAACCCTGGTTAGCAATTCTAGAGGAAGTGTGGTGCAATTCCTCTTTCAACTACTAGCCTCAAGTTATTTTTCAGATATTAGTTGAGCTAGATGATCCTCCGCTTGGTCAAGTTGCACAGCAGACAACCTATCAATTTTGTTCACATTAGGTTAAATTAGTGAGAAGCTTAATATGTGTGATAAATGAGTACAGTGGCTAACTGAATGCTATGCAGAAAGTCCTCTGCTTTAGTTGAATTGTAAATCTGCTGTTGCACAAAGTGCAGAGAATAAGCTATACATCCTAATGAAATCTTACTACTTCTCTACTGATTTCTTAAGGAAAATATTGCAGACAAATTTTAATTTTTGAAATGTTTTCTCTAGTGGGTATGGCCGCACCTTCTTCAGTTGCACATCCGCTCATACCACCACAGGTGATGGCACAGCTATGGTCACACGAGCTGGCCTTCCTTGCCAGGACTTAGAGTTTGTACAGTTCCACCCTACAGGTACAGTATAAGACTAGAAAGGCACTCTTTGCTTTCTAGGAATTTGAAGTATTCAAAAAATAACATCTCTGAAATATTAAGCCTCCCAGTATTATAGTATTTAAGAGGTGTAGTGTCTTAAGCAGGTTAAAAGCTTTTCAGCTCACCCTTAACATCCAGTTTCAAGTTGCAGGTTCCCCTGCAACATTTAATATTGCAAGCAAGGAATTGACATTCATTAAACTTATTTAGATGTTTTTGATGTCTGCAACTGTTGTAGATAAAAATACAGAATCCTGAATTCAGGAGTCTTATGAAGTAAAGTGGGAGATACTTCAGCTGTTGTATAAAAAGTACTTAAGTTGTACATTTTGGTATAAACTTACATGCAATTAATTTTGGGTTTTAAACACTGTACCAAATATAGTTACTTCATAAAATTTAGGTTCATGTTTCAAAATTGTAATCTAGTGCCTCCACTTGTCTCTAGCTTTAACATAACAAAAATGAATTATTCCTTTAATTTTTTAAATCTTAGGTTGTACACTGCATTTGTTTCTTAATCCTGGGAAGCATTAGCATCAAGAAATCAGTTGATAATTCCTAAAGAAATAAGATTAAAGTTAAAAAATACAGTATTGATTAAAGACATTCTAATAACTGAAGTCAAGATCTTCATAGTTAAGGATCTGCACTTAAGTTTGCTTTTGATGTAGTGTCCATGCTCCTCATGATGCTTGACCAGTGAACTGAATGTATATAAGCAGACTTGGTTTTGACTATTAATATCAATTTTTATTAAACAATTTTCATTTTCCCAGTTGTGGGAAATTAAGGAGAGCCTTAGGGTTGGGGTTAGGGCAGGGCTGCAGGGGGCTCTTTGTGTGGCCAAGGGGTCGGAGAGACCTAGGTGAAAGGTGTAGGAGAGTCCGCGGTCTTGGCCCAGGGAGCAGAGATCCCTGTCCAGGGATGTAAGGAGGAGGATGAGCCCCCTGCTGTAGGGAAGGCCACACTGCTGCTGAAGGGCTCTTGCTGGGGAGAGCCCTGTTGCTTGCCAGTGCGTGAGTTAGCAGGGCTATGACAACAGAGCTGCAGAGGGCTCCCCGTGAAGCCAGTGACACTGGATCCCTGCAGTCAAGCGGTGCAGAGAAACCTGTGATCTTGGTAGGGAGAGCAGAGGTTGCTGGCTAGAGCCATGACGACTAGCTCCCAGATGCTGAGCGGTTCCTGCCTGGGAACAGCTCCTATACTCCTAGGTGAGGAGCAGGACTGTAGAAAGCTGTCTGCATGATTGCAGGGCCCATGACATGAATCCCTGTAGGTCCTAGGTGAGGGAGAGGCTGTTTGTGCCAGCTGTTACCTATGTATATATTTTTCATTGATTTCTGTGTGTCAGGTGAAATAAACGTTTACTGACGACTAACAATTTAAATTGAATCCTGCCAAGCCTGTTACAAGTATATTGTAGTGCTGTTTTTGTGATTTCAGAAGGTGCAGGGACATAACTACTGTGTACATTGGCTATATATATGAATTGCAGTGTGAGTGGGAAAGGGAAGGTATATTGAAATATTGTGGAGTCTTCCAGCAACTGCATTTTTGGGGTAGATGGAAATCTATTGGGCTGCCTTTTTATACCGGAATTGTAGAAAATGTTTATGGAAGGTAAGAGACTAGCTGTTGGTGTTGGTGTTGATGTGAGGGACAGTGTGTCTTTGGGACTATTTGTTATATGTAGTCATGGACCTGTACTTAATATATGGGTAATGAAGGCTTATGGTCCATATTGGAAAGGTGGATGAAGTATGGTTACTTGGTGATAGCTGAGTAAAATGGTCATTCTTGGATATCTGGAGAGTGGGTGTTAAGTTTTTCTGGATCTTTGAATTTCCTAACTTTAAATTTGTTATAACTATAATGTTATAAGATTTCATTGTGAATACATATATTATATTTACCATCATTTATCACTTTAAGGCTTTTTTGGTCAAAGAATCTTCACAGTTTGTTATTGAATTATCAATGTCAGTATTCCTTAAATTTGTTAATCAGCCAACAATTTCACTTCCCAGGATCACCCAGAGGAGTGAAGATGATCAAGTGGGTCTTGCTAAGTTTGGGGGAAGAGAAGACAAGACAAGACTCACTAAGCTAATCTTCACTCCCCAGGTGACCCAGGGAGTCATAGAAGCATACCTGTTGCACTTCTCCTCCTTCCTTACAGCTGTAGTAGTGGAGCCGCAAAGATGTGGAACTGCAGACAGTCATAAAATCCTTGATTGTATCCAGTATGGTTTCTGAGTTAAGTCCTCAGGCAACAGGGTGTTCATAAATATTGAGACCTTGCAGAGTTTACAGGCTCCACTGAGACACTGTTTCACATGATCATAGTGAGCAAGTCCCAAAGTAACTCACCACCCTTCCAGGAAAAATGTTCAAAGTACTAATTGCCTTTTGGGACAGATAAATAAAACAATTGATTTTAGACAGTTTGAGGGATGATGTTCACAAAGGTCAACTTTAACAATTGAAAAGTCTCTGCTGTAACTCTGTGTCCAAATTGTGGCTTTTTTTTTTAAACCTTGCATTTGGTACAAAAATCCTTCTTAGGCAGGAGATCACAAATGTAAATTTTAGACAGTCTTTTTGAGGAGGAGGATTGAGGCCCAATGTGGAATATAATAGAAAATAATTTAAAACATTAACTTTGGAGTATTCAGTGGTTTGACTATTCTCATGATAGCCAGGACTGTGGGTCACCTTGTTACTCCCTGCCTCCAGGGAGAGGGAATCTTTCTTGTTTTGCTGGGTGTCAGCTCCCTGACACCTGCAGACTTTCAACAGCTCAATTACTCTTCTCTGGGCTGTGCCAGCCCTGTCTTCTCCTTGCAGGTTAATAATAGGTGCACTTAAATCCCCAAGGCCCTTTGCATTTTTCTCCTGTGATATCCAGCTCCTGACACTGGTTATTCTCAGAAATTCTAGATTGTCTGCACCCAAAGGTGCAATATACCCCAATTTACCAGTTTTACCTTAAACCACTGCTTCCTGTAAACCAGTGCTTCTCAAAGCCGGTCCGCCGCTTGTTCAGGGAAAGCCCCTGGAGGTCTGGGCCGATTTGTTTACCTGCTGCATCCGCAGGTTTGGTTGATTGCGGCTCCCACTGGCTGCGGTTTGCCACTGCAGGCCAATGGGTGCTGCGGGAAGGGCAGCCAGCACATCCCTCGCGCCGCTTCCCGCAGTCCCCATTGGCCTGGAGCGATGAACTGCGGCCAGTGGGAGCTGTGATCGGCCGAACCTGCGGATGCGGCAGGTAAACAAACCAGCCTGGACTGCCAGGGGCTTTACCTGAACAAGCGGCGGACTGGCTTTGAGAAGCACTGCTGTAAACCACACAGCACTTGTGAGCACTTACAATAAAATCAGATGGTAGGTTTAGGAAAATAAGAATTTAACTAGAAACGAGAGTGTGGTGAAAACAAGTAGTTACAGTACAAAACAAAATAATAAAATGTGAACCTGGATTGCTACTTATCAATAATTAGCTTTCTTATCTAATAAAGTGTATTTTACCCCCAAAGTTCAGTCTGTTGTAGAGCTGGGAGCTGGCAGGTTTCCCCAAGAACCCATATCCAAACCTTCATGAAAGCAATCCTGTTCAGGGGTTTTCCATAGTGGATTGATCCATAGTGGCTTTCCCCACACACCGGTATACTGAAACAGTCTTTTATCTTTATTCATAGCCAGAGTGATCCCCAGGCGGCTATAATGTTCCTTCTTACCTTCAAGTGGTTTCAGTCATTTGTAGTAGTCTTTGATATTTTTTTTATTGACTGTTCTGGAATGTGGCAAGGGTAGACAATAGAACCTTGCATTAGCTCACTGACTGACTAGGTAGGGTGACAACTCCCTCTTGCTTAAACGGGTCATCACTGAGACACATTACCCCGTGACTAATTTTTTGCTCCAAGTCCATAAAGCATACTATCAATATAAATACATATTCTGTAAATACTATCTTTGTATACATCTCACAGTGATTGAGTCTTGACAAGTTTTCTGTAGCCTTACATGTTACTCTTTTATGGATAAACATCCTGTAAGCCATGTTTGATGTGGTGAGTTTGTCAGGTCTGAGATGAGAGCTGTTTGCAAAGAACAGGAGACCTTATGCGAAGAGGTCTGTGTCATGGATGGGTCCATAATTAAAAAATACTTTTGTGTTATACTTCCATTCTTACAATAATTTGATTACAAAGTTGTCATGTAAATATTTCATAACATTGCTACTTCCTGCTTTGCAGGTATCTATGGTGCTGGCTGTCTTATCACAGAAGGTTGTCGTGGTGAAGGAGGTATTCTTATTAACAGTGAAGGTGAAAGATTTATGGAGAGATATGCACCTGTTGCTAAGGATCTGGCTTCCAGAGATGTAGTGTCTCGTTCTATGACAATTGAAATCCGTGAAGGAAGGTTTGTTTAATTTTTCAATGGCATTATGATATGAGTACATCTTTACATTTCGTTAAAGCAAATAGGGAGTTATCTGATAGTTCATGGAAGTCTTTTGATCATTTTGAGCAACCAGTTTTAATTGGTAGATTGCTGAAGAATTTACATACATTTCAGGCAAAAATCTTGAATTTGAAATCAAGCTCCCTTTTAATATGGTAATCAGAAAAGATCTCCAGAGTCTTTTATTTTTATTTTTTTTGTAGTCAAATTAAAGCATGTAGGCCAGATTCTCAAAAACGCTCAGCACACAGCAGCTCTCATTGAAAAACAGTGGGAGGAGCTGTTGTGCTCTTGAAAATATGACCCATAATTCAGGGCCGCCCAGAGGATTCTGGGGGCCCGGGGTCTTCGGCGGCGGGGGGCCCTTCCGTTCCTGGACCCTCCGCCGAAGTGCCCCGAAGACCCGCGGTGGGGTCCCCCCCGCCGCCGAATTACCGCCAAAGCGGGACCTGCCGCCGAAGCGCAGCCCGGTCTTCGGTAATTCGGCGGAGGGGGGCCCCCGCCGCGGGTCTTCGGGGCACTTCGGCGGCGTGTCCCAGAACGGAAGGGCCCCCCGCCGCCGAATTACCGCCGAAGACCGGGCTGAACTTCGGCGGCGGGTCCCGCTCCGTCTTTGGCGGTAATTCGCCAGCCTTCCGCCCCGGAGCGGAAGGACCCCGCCCCCGCCGGCGAAGACCGGGAGCGGCAGAAGCTCCTGCGCCCGGCCGCACAAGAGTTTGCCGGGCACCCCGGAGCGAGTGAGGGACCCCGCTCCAGGGGCCCCGAAAAACTCTGGTGGGGGCCCCTGTGGGGCTCGGGGCCTGGGGCAAATTGCCCCTCTTGCCCCCCCTCCCGGGCGGCCCTGCCATAACTTTTTGGTGTTTTGCTGAAGTCATAGATACCACAGATGTTCTTAATATTCACTAGATAATTCACTAGATAATTACTTGTAACTTGCTATATCACCAACATCTTTGGAGGACAAGAAGACTTTATATTGAAGTTTTCTGAAAACTTGGTTTAAAATACAAGAATCTCATGATTATGGTAGGAAAGACAGTGGAGTGAAGGGGAAATTTAAAGTGGACACAAGTTGAGGAAGGATGTCAGTTATTTTTTCTCTTCTGTGCTTCCAGATGCATTAATTTTTCTAAATAGGATGCATAAATAGTTGCACAAATTTGGTCATGAATCAAATCTAAGTTTTGAACTCCCAAATGATTACTTGAAACAGAGTAGAAATAAAGTGACTTAAATTCTGAATTTTTTTTTTCTGGTATTAGTACTTCACATCACCATGCATACGACTCATTAAGATCAAAGTCTTGCTAGATAGTTTTTAGATAATATGGTCAGGGTGCTTTAGAAATGGGTGCTTGTATATAGAGGGAATTCTGCAGAGGCCAGTATTCCAACCTGCAACTCATGTTTCCTTTTACATTAGGGGCTGTGGTCCTGAAAAAGACCACGTATACTTGCAGTTGCACCATTTACCACCACAGCAGCTAGCAATGCGCCTCCCTGGAATTTCAGAAACAGCTATGATATTTGCTGGTGTGGATGTCACAAAAGACCCTATTCCTGTTCTTCCTACTGTGCATTACAATATGGGAGGTATTCCTACTAACTACAAAGGGCAGGTAACGACCATAGATCAGTATTGTGAAATCATTTTTCTCTAGTAGAATGGAAATGTTTGGTTCCTTGTAAAATTAGTGTGAACTGAGCATGCTATTAGATTTATACATACAAGTATGTTAAATTACATAACCTTACAAGTAATAATGTTAAAGTAAAACTTGCAAAATGTCATAATTTGGTTTGTCCTGTAAACAAGTTGTCAGTTCTCAGGTTGTTTGGGTGGAGCTGGAACTCGAGAGACAATATGCAAAATATGAAATATATTCTTTCAATATGCATGAAATCTACAGAATTTCTTTATATTAGCCATGTGAAAGCTTATCCAGATCAGGGTAGTACTATATAGTTAAAAATGGATTATAGCTGGGCCTGAGCTACAAATCATTAAGGGCTTAGGTTATGTGGATTATCTGTGCCACTGCTGCAATCTCTGCACTAAAATTGGTTACTTCAGTTTGCTGCTGTATAAATGCCAATTTTAATGGCAACCAGTCCCAGCGTCACAGTGAATCTGTGAATGGACCAGTCTGATTTCTTGGACTAGTTCCTTTCAATCAGTTTTTTAAATAGCTATAAAATTCTGCCTTGTGAATGTGGCCTGGCATTATAAAAGGTCCAATGTTCTTCCCACTATACTCAGAATTTTACTACAAAAATATTTTGGTGTATTGTAGTACTTTGTGTCTCAGAGATGGTGGCAAAACATAAGAATTAAACTGTTAATACCACATTCTTTTATATAGCACTTTTTTTCAATTAATAAATTATTCTCATGGAGTCTCTCCCTCCTTCCTCCCTATTATATTTGTCACTTACTATTTGGATTTCTTTGACTTCATGCTTTCAAGACAAATAAGTGACGTTCAAATACATTCAAATGAAACTTTGACACTGTAGTACAATTGATCTTTATTTTACAAATGAATTTGCAAACATGTTGAGTGAATTCCCTTCTGAAATTACAGGTAATTACACATGTGAATGGCAAAGATCAAGTGGTACCTGGCTTGTATGCTTGTGGGGAAGCAGCCTCTGCATCTGTTCATGGCGCTAATCGACTTGGAGCAAACTCTCTTTTGGACTTGGTGGTCTTTGGTCGTGCTTGTGCCCTTAGTATTGCAGAATCATGCAAGCCTGGTAAGAGTTTACAAGTTAAACTTAACTTGTATCAAGACTAATTGTTATAAATTCCCACCCTTAAAGCGCTCTCATATCTTTAAATCTAAGGAAGTAATTACAGGGCTATTAGCTAGACTATTAGAAAATTGCAGTAGCTTTTTTTATTACTGTTCTACATAACATGCAGTGTTACTGACTGTTCAGGAACTCACCATACTACATCTGATTACAGGAAAATATTCTGCCAAAGCAACTGGAAAATATGATTGAGGAGCTTTTCTCCCAAACGAGAAAAAAATAACATTACTAATGTTATCACAAGTTCTAAGAAACAAGGCCTTACAACATACTACATTTTGAGGTGGATGATATAGTGCAGACTCATTTTATACTGTTTATTCTTACGTTAAACTAGTCTGAGATGATGGCATTTGCTGTAGCCTTGCACATACAAACTGTTATTAACATAATATCCGTTCCTTTGGGTACATGTCAGTTTGCAACATAACTGAGAATTTGGAAGGCAATTTACAGTTTGACTTAATACCTAGATCTTTCCACTGTAACTTCTATGATTCTGTAGGTTGATCCGAAAGCAAATAATACATTCTAAAATTTACTGCAGGTTTTGATTTTAATAATTTCTGATTCTGTGGATCAGAAGAACACTTTCATCTAGTTTCTTTTAAAAGGATTAGCAGAGTGCCCTTTTATTTCTGGTTAGTTTACATGTGTAAACATATAAAATCCTGAAACTAAAATCACATCTACTGAAGTAGAGGGCTGGGGCTGAAGAGTACCTAGGCCAAGCTACAGAAAGAATGTGCAGTCGAACTAGAAATCTGATTTGGATTAGCTCTTATTAAAGAGGCGTAATTAATCTTCTTCCTGGATAGTAAATGGGATTTAAACATGGTTGTATGGCAGGTTCACTTCCTATGCTTCCCTGAAGTCTAGGACATTATGTAAATCCCAGTCACAAAACACTCAGCATTAAGGTTGAGATTAAGTTAAATGCTTATAGAACACTTCACATTTAAAACCCAAAACATATATAATTAAATATATCTAAATTAAGTCAAGAAATTCCTGTTAGTTCACAGGACCAACACTGATCTTAATTCTTGTCACTCGCCTTCCCCATTTATAACTCTCCAGTACAAGCTGTAGCTATTTAGAACTGTATCTGTTTCTCTGAGAACTGTGCATCTACCTACCATCTATAGGCTGGAGATCTGACTTTTCCCCACATGTTCCTTGTCAGCAATGATAACCATTGCATCTTCTCTATGTATGGAGTAGAGATGACACTCTATCCTTATCTACCACTTTAGTTTGGGATATACATCTCTTGCTCTCTCAGTATGAGTTTGAGATTTCACCCATCAGTTACATGCTAGAGATCAGTTTGTGCCCTAATGTGCTTACATGTGGGTCCTGGAGCCCACAATAATTTATAAACCCTGGGAATATGGACCTTAGATCCCCCCTGGAACCCAATAGAGAATGTGAGTGGATGGATGGCATACTTCTGTAACACTGATAAAACTTGGTTTCCTCTTTGTGATTATTGGTGAGGTGCTCTCTGACAATGTGTGAATTGTTATGAAGGATGATGTGGCAGTAAAACCTGGAATTTTTACTGTTGTCTTTCTTCTGAGTTTAATTAACATTCTATTTACACTTTTATTTGAGTTAAATATATTTTCAAACTTATCGTAGAATTGGCACTAATTGGCACTTAAACCATTTTCAAGCTGTAAAACACTACATACTAGATGGTAGTATGGAAAGCCTGTTTTGAAATGTTTTAGTTCATCTACGCATCCTGGTTTATCTCCTGCTAAAAGTTAAAAATGCTATGTTAGACATCACAGTTAAGTTTAATACATTGCAGTCTTAATGATTCCTTTGTATCTCAAAGTGCTCTATAAATGTAAATGAACTGAGCCTCGCCATCTCCATGAGGCAAGTGAGTAGTAGCTGTACTTTACAGATGAGGAAACTGAAGCATAGTACTGGCAGGCTGTAACTTGACTGAGGTTACACATGAATTTAGTGGCAGACACATCAAGAAACAATGACAGGCTCTCTTATTTTGAGATAAATATAAAATAAAATTATAAAATAAGCAACTAAAAATAGTTATTGCTGTGTAAAATTGCCACAGGCTGAGGATCGTTAAATCTTGATTTTATTGAAATAATTGCATAAGAAAACTGAAGATGCTTACCCTTAATAGGAGAACCAGTTCCCTCAATTAAACCAAATGCCGGAGAAGAATCTGTTGCAAATCTTGACAAACTGCGATTTGCCAATGGAAACATAAGAACATCAGAACTGAGGCTTAATATGCAAAAGGTAAGGATCTCCGTACCAATGACTCTAGCACAGTATTTTGAGATGAGGTTGATATTAAAATATACTGTAGGTGTTTATGAAAACTGAGTTGCTATTTAGTAGAGCTGAAGCTCAAACTTTGGAAAACTTTTTGAATTTATCAAAATCAACCTTTTTTTTCCATACAAAGATCCTTCTGCTCCAATCAGCTGCCCAAAATATCATCTTTTTTCTTTCAAATAGAGAGAGGTAGCATTTCTTATTCCTAATTTAAACAGTCACTCCTCTTCTGACCTACTTTTTGTCTGTGATCTGATAGAGACCTCTGTCCAAATGAAATATTTTATGTTTACCAAGGAGAATGCTCTGTTCTGCTCTTTGGCCCATGCTTCAAGCTCAGCACCTGATGGCAAATCCTAGAGCTCGGAAGTTCTGAATTGTCGAATTATCCATAAGGAGTTTTCTTGTGTGCTCATCACTTAGTTTGGGCACCCAGAACCTAAATTCTTATCTCCAGAAGCCAAATCTATAACCATGTTTTGTAAGTATGTTCAGACGAGACTTGTGACTGCTTTGCAAATTGTCATACACAGATCTGACTGGTAGCCAAAATTGTTACTTCCTTTAGGAAACGCCCGACTAAAAGTGAAATGTAGACAAGGTGAGTGAGGTAATATCTTTTATTGGACCAACAAAGATATTACCTCACCCAGTTTCTCTTTAGTACCATGGGACTGACACGGCTACAACAACACTGCATACGTAACGTGAAATGTAGTAAGACAGCCACTTCAACAGTTAGGAACATAGGTCACATCCAGTAAGGCAGTTCCTAAGGTCCATTTAGTCCCATATTTTGTCTCTGACCATATTATATGATTCAGAGGAAGGTATAAAAACCCTGCAGTAAACACACGTGGTATAATTTCCCCCACCACATTAGGTCTCATCTTGATCTCTACTAGAGATTGGCATAAGACCTAAAGCATGAGATTTAATATCCCTTCCAAACTTTTTTCTATGAGAGGATATTCTTGTTATCCGTAAATATATCCTATCCTATCCCATTTGTAATCTTGCTGAGTTTTTGGCCACAACAATGTCCTGTAGCAGTGAGTTCCACAGTCTAATTACATGTTGTAAAAAAAAAAAGTATTTCCCTCTTATCTGTGCTGAGTACCACCTTTTTAATTTCATTGAATGTTCTTCTTAGTTGTAACAGAACCTAGTGAGGTGATGCTGAATGAAACATAAGGCTATGTGTACTTTCAAGAACTTTAATCCACCTTAGGTAAAAGACTATAGAGCATTTCATGTCGAACTGGAATTGCACATTGAAGTGTAAGCAAAAATGTTGGCAAGGTGATTGGAAGTCCTTTTGGAAGTAATTTAGGATGCAGTCATAATATTAACTTGTGGCATTTTAAAGTGTTCCTGAACCTCACTCAGAACAGAATTGACTTCCACCAGAAATATGACTGTTCTTTTTGTAAGAAAGTTGAGCTCAGTGATTCAAAAGTTTTCATTGATTTAGTCGGACCACTTTAAAATTCTGTATATCACAAAATAATAATTGGAGCTTCCAAATGTATCAAGCCTTGCGTGAACCCAGTGAGGGCGGTAGCAAAACTGGTGACCTTTGCACCTAGTATCAGTATGCTATTCAGGGATCCAATTCGGTGAATAAAAAGGTGGTACTGTTCCCAAACGCCACCCACAATCCCAGAATAACTGGATTTTTGTCACTCCATCCTGCCCTTCCTGTTGAGACCCCTTTATAGTCTGCCCCACTGCATTGTAGAATCCTGGTAGCTTTCGCAGGTTTTAGGGCAGTGGTCCCAAAACTTTTCAGGGTTGTGCGCCCTCCTCCTTTCCCTGCCGGGAGCAGAGGCATGGCTCCCAGGAGGTGTAGGGGTGTGAGAGAGAGAGATGCGGACAGGAGGAAGGGGGCTGAGATGGGGGGGTGAAGGTGGGGCCAGGGGTAGAGCTACAGCCAGACTGCAGTTGGGGGCTGAGGCTGGGGGCAGAGCTGGAGCTGCTGCTGGGAACAGGGCCAGAGCAGAGCTTGGAGTGGAGTAGGGCTTGGTGCACTCCCTCCCTGCCCACTCTGGGGGATGGCTCAGGCCCTGCCATGCCCCCCTCAAACATTTCTCTGTGCCTTCCTAAGGGGACCTCTGCTTTAGCGCCTGCTATATCTGCAGAAGTGTATGAGGAGGGGGGATATTTGGTCCTTAGAAGTATTTCAGACTTCCTGTTCAGGATGGCAGCATGGCATCACTTCACATACAGAATATGTTTGCAACCATAATGACTAGAAATTTTAAAAGAGCTTAAAATTCTGCAGAAACTGTTGAGGTTACAAGAGAAATTCTAATGCCTTTCTTAAAACTTCTTACAGTTTTTGTAAGTACACTATTGCTTTATTTTGATGTGTTTCAGACAATGCAAAGTCATGCCGCAGTGTTCCGAACAGGCTCAGTACTACAAGAAGGCTGTGAGAAACTCAGCCACATTTATCGTGATTTGGATGACCTGAAGACATTTGACAGAGGTAATGAGATATTGTTAGAAAATACTTCTACAGTGGTTTGTGTATTTGAGTATTTTCATTTTGTTACCTATGGGTGTACTTATTTTCCAAGTGTCGGGGACTGTGTGTGTGTGTTTCTACATTGAAAGGTATTTTAAGCTAAAAAGAAGAGCTAGGTATAAAAATCAACTAGCTTGAGCCGCAGTCTCAAAGCATTATTTGGTTGTCTTGACCATTGTGAATTCGCATGGAAACATTTTAAAGAGATTTTGTTTAAATGTTTTAAAGAATGTGTGTATAGATTAGAGAAAGTCAGGCGTTCTTGAATGTGAGTTTTTTGTTTTCTACTTTGTGTAGGCTAGCTAACACTTTTCAAATTTTACTATAGAAAATATTACCTCCCAGGGAACTTGTGTACCATTTTCCACCTCAGATACACAGAAGGCTATTGTAGTCTTCTCAATTTATTATAAATAAATCATGAAAACAGGTTTTTTTGGTGCAAGTGTAATATCAACCTGTTCTTATCAATAACAATGTTCAGGTATATATTTATTTGAAAAACAGTGCACACACAAATCCAGTTTTACTGAACTCTCTAAGGAAGATTTTAAACCTTTTTCTTAAAAAAATAGGATGAGTTGATTAAACAAAATGACACAACTTAATTATCTGTAAATTCTTTTTTTCCCTTTCTGCAATTTCTCCTTCTGTAGCTGCTTTTAGAGATGTGCCTTAAACTGAACATTCTGAAGTGGCCCTCTTACAGGCTGTAGTGCTTGCCAAACACCGAGAAGAGGAAAAGCCTGATGTAGAACTTAGAGCCTAGGGATGAGTGGCATGATGCCAGTACACCTGTGATCCCAGCAATTGGATTGTACAGTGTCCTAAAGAGGTAGACTGTATCCATCCTATATGGATAGAGGATACCAATAAAATTCTGCTGGAAAAGCTTTTTTGCCCAGCTACCCCCAAGGATTTTTTTAAAAAGTGACCTTAATTAAATTTGCAGCCAAATCTTGTGATCTGAAACAAACTAGAGGACAGAATTGTGTTTTGACACATAGCATGGCAAGATTCCACCTTGTTTTTGGCATGCTCAGTCTTGAATAATATGTCGTTTTGACTCAGAGAGGTAATTGAGTTTGGTCTCTCAATTGTCTCTAGTAGTCACAGGCACATATCTCAAAACCACTATATACTTTTGCACAGTTAAGCAAGATTGTCAGTTTATGAAAGATGCAAGACTGGAAGAGAGCTTTGCAGGCTATGACTGAGATGCACTGATAATTGCATAGGGAAGCTTGCACTGTGACTCCTATGCTCTGTTTCCTAAGTACCAACAAAAAGAAAAATTGAGCTGAAGTTCTTAAAATTGTTGCTAGAATATTTTTTCAAAGTAGTGTAATATCTTGTTAGGTATTGTGTGGAATACTGACTTAGTGGAGACCTTGGAACTGCAAAATTTGATGCTGTGTGCTATGCAAACTATATATGGTGCTGAGGCTCGGAAGGAATCTCGTGGTGCTCATGCCAGAGAAGACTACAAGGTGTTTATGTACTTTATAACATTTAGCTTCATAAATATGTTTTTCATATGTGGGACCAACTTTCGTCAACAAACAAATATCTCTTGGTCTTAATTGTACTTGTGTTTGGGGGGTGATTCCCCCCCCCCAGTCTGCATTGTTTATTCCTAAAACTCTCATAAATTAGATTCTTTAAGAGATTTTTTTTAAGTGTTCCTAATGTTGGCTTAAAGCTTGTGAAACTGGTTTGTGGTCTGAATTGTGAGAAATCCAAATGACTCTTTCACACCCCTCGATCAGTACCTCAGTAACCAGAGTCAGCTGGGTATTGATGTGATGAAAGCACAGCTCCTAGTCAGTCCTATTGAATCTTACTGTTTGAAATACTGATAAAGAAGATAGGAACAGTAATGATATGGTCACTGGATATATAAAAAGGATTGAAAAGAGTTAAACATTATATGCAGACATCATGCTCTAGAATTTCCACAAACTCAGTTACAATCCTACTTAACTTGCTGAAGCTCTGCAATGGTTTTTAAATAAAAGCAGGAATTGACATAAAATTTAGCAAAACAGCTTAATATTAGCCTACACTTGGTATAATGGCATTATAATTGGAAGAGAACTAATCTTGAAGGACGTTATTAAACGCATTTGCAAAATGCAATTCCTGGTCTACAGCATAATACTTTCTTTTTACTGCTTAGGTAAGAGTAGATGAATATGATTTTTCCAAGCCAATCCAAGGGCAACAGAAAAGACCATTTGAAGAGCATTGGAGAAAACACACCCTTTCTTATGTGGATGTCAAGACTGGGAAGGTATGTTGGCTCTGGGCTTGGAGGGGTTTCATCCTGTTGCTGTCAGTGGGGTGGAAATTGCATGATTGCAGTGGAAATGAGTTGAAGTTTTTACATAAAGTACCACATTGAGTTTTTCTAAATTACAACACTAATTCTTGAGTATATGAAGAACTAAATGTACAAGATGATAGAAGAGCCATTCCTGGGGACCATCACTGAATTGGTGTTTTAGCAATTGACTTTTCACTTGGAGTAGAAATTGGAATAGTTTTTCAGCTTAGAACAGGCTAGTTCAACATTCTTCTTATTACGCACTGATAATGCATGTTTTGATGCTTAGCATAAATCATTTATGGATTCAAAAAGAAATGTATTAAAAATCTGTGGTTTTACAAACTCCCTCCTGAGATGATCTACAGCATCCCTCCAATGTAAAGTACTGAGGATACCTCCCCCTCCAAGTGATTAACCTCCTCAGTTGGCCAGGAGAGTTATTGTTGAGTGGCACTCTTAGAATCATAGACTATCAGGGTTGGAAGGGACCTCAGGAGGTCATCTAGTCCAACCCTCTGCTCAAAGCAGGACCAACCCCCAATTAAATTATCCCAGACAGGGCTTTGTCAAGCCTGACCATAAAAACCTCTAAGGAAGGAGATTCCACCACCTCCCTAGGTAACCCATTCCAGTGCTTCACCACCCTTCTAGTGAAATTTTTTTTCCTAAAATCCAACCTAAACCTCCCCCACTGCAACTTGAGACCATTACTCCTTGTTCTGTCATCTGATACCACTGAGAACAATCTAGATCCATCCACTTTGGAACCCCCTTTCAGGGAGTTGAAAGCAGCTATCAAATCCACCCTCATGCTTCTCTTCTGCACACTAAATAAGCCTAATTCCCTCAGCCTCTCCTCATAAATCATATGCTCCAGCCCCCTAATCATTTTTGTTGCCCTCTGCTGGACTCTTTTTCCAATTTTTCCACATCCTTCTTGTAGCGTGGGGCCCAAAACTGGACACAGTACTCCAGATGAGGCCTCACCAATGCCAAATAGAGGGGTATGATCACGTCCCTTGATCTGCTGGCAATGCTCCTACTTATACAGCCCAAAATGCCGTTAGCCTTCTTTGCAACAAGGGCACACTGTTGACTCATATCCAGATTCTCGTCCACTGTAACCCCTAGGTCCTTTTCTGCAGAACTGCTGCCTAGCCACTCGGTCCCTAGTCTGTAGCAGTGCATGGGATTCTTCCATCCTAAGTGCAGGACTCTGCACTTGTCCTTGTTGAACCTCATCACATTTCTTTTGGCCCAGTCCTCTAATTTGTCTAGGTCCCTCTGTATCCCATCCCTTCCCTCTAGCGTATCTACCATTCCTCTTCCCTCAAAGACAGACTGTGTCTCCAAATGCTCCAAGACCCTGCTGGCTCAGGAGGCAAGAAGGGAACTAGAAATAAAACTCTGACCAGCTCTAATAAGCAAGATTTTTTTATTTTATTTTAAACACTTTTGATTTTAAAAAATTGCTTTTTCACTAAACTTTTGCAAGTTTTTTTCCTTTTGAGTCAATTTTCTAGTTTTGATGCAGTACAAGAAATGAAAAAAACTAAAGTTCTGTCAAATGTTTTTTTGAGGAACTGTATAAATTTGTTTTTAAATTTTCCACAATACTGGCAATTTTTGACCAATTTTATTTTTTTAATTATATTAGGCCAGTTCCAGTTCTTTTTCATTATTGGGATTTAGCTGTAATTGTGAAGATTTTTCATGCTGTCTTCTGGATTTTATGCAGTGGTTTGCTTTGCCTTAATTAAGACATTGTTTGTTTTATATTTTTAGGTTACTTTGAGTTACAGACCTGTAATTGACAAAACTTTAAATGAAGAAGACTGTGCAACAGTTCCACCTGCTATTCGTTCCTACTAATGATGGTTAGCTATCTAAATCAGTTTATGTAATTATGTATATGTCTGCCAGAGCTTGCTGGTATATGTGAACATATTAAGTATTCTCTTATTCAGAAAGCTACTGTTATGTTAGTGATGGTTGAAGAATGCTGTCTAGAGATTTCTCACTGATGCTCTGCTCGGTGGCTAGCATATCACCATTAAACAAACGTGCACAAAGCCGTACACTGATTTTCATCCCTTTGTCAAAACATTTGATGTGAACATACAGAACTAATGCCAAAATAAAATAATCTAAAACAGCCCTGCCTACTTGTTACAGCTTTTCTTCTTTTTACTTTTTTAAAAAAACTTCTGGAGCGCTACACATTGAAATAAACGTAATGCATTTATTTTGAAAAAGGGGCTACTTGAGACTTGCATTTCATGATTAGGGGTGTGATTTAAAGTTAAGCCTCCAGGACAGCAACTTTGTCCTATTGCACATTACCTATTTATGTTATAGTTGCTGTGGGAACTGTAACTTTGAATTTCTAAACCTAAGATTTAAAGCATCTGTTATGTTTCATTAGTGCACTGTAGGGCTTTTTTATTTTTATTTATTTGAAGAAACCTGATTATTTTACTACAAGGCAAATTGTTTCCTTTGAGCAAATATCCTCCACCCAAAGGCAGACTGAATAAACTGAACATATTCTTAGTCAAGTCAAAACCACTGGAAAAATTAAATATTTGCAGAATATTCCTATGGAGCATATATCTGAGGATGGATAAATTAGAGTGAATTCCCTAGAAAAGGACTTTTTTCTTCCTCCCAACCAAGAAATAAACAAAGGATCAGATTTATAGAACAGGGTTCTTTATAGCTTAATATTGTTACATATATCATGCTTAATGTTAACAATATAAAATGAAAAGCATACACTACAGAATTTCCTTAGCACACAAATACATCTTGTCTGCTAATCTGGGTGGGCATGACAAACATGAATATTGTAATTAAATACTGTTGTGTATTTGCATAAAGAATTCCTTTTCTGTTAACTGACAAAAGGACTGCAATACAGTATATGTAATTCTCTAAAATTGAGTTACGAAATGCTCCTTTACTCTTGATCAGTAGTTCTTAAAACTATGGGTTGGGCGTCTTAAGGGAGGCGTTAACTGTGTGCTTTTTGTAAAAGCTCTGGCAGTCAGCCTCTGGTGGCTGGGGCTCATGCAGGAGGGACGTGCAGACGACATGGAGATAAATGGGCCAGTTGGAGCCCCACCACCTGAACTCAGACTCTCCTTTCCCCACCGCCTCCCCAACAGATTATAGGTGATAGTAATTCATTTCATATCACAAATACTAGCAACATCTTTGCTAGTACAGAACTTGCTAAACCCTTATGAGATGACTGACTCTTCTTAATTTATATTCAGCCATTTGTCTTTATCAGTACATATCAGATTATTCTAGTGTCGAGTTACAGGCACTTCACCATTTTTTAGAAATTGATTTTACTATGATCAACCTGGAAATATGTTGCTTGAAAGAAGGGATGATTCATCACAGCTTAAAAACTTAAGTAAAAGGAAGGACTAAAGCCACCTTTCACAGGTGGGGAGGTTAACTGTCCTTTACTTAAAGCCCAATCTTAACTATGAGACAGCTGGTTTTTCTTTTCTACTTAAAATAGTTGTGCCAGTTGTCTAACCCTCACTGGTTCCATTACTGAGTCTGACATGGTGCCTATTCAAGTGTGCTTCCCTTCTCATGGCAGTTCATTTCATGAGCTATCTTGGGTTACATGTGCACATGAACTACAAATATTTCTGGTACATGAACAATGTTCTGTCCCTGGGTCTGTGTACTAACAGCATCAAGATTTAATGAGTGGTCATGAATCCTAGCTATCAGGGTTGGAAAGGATGTCAGGAGGTTATCTAGTCAAACCCCCTGCTCAAAGCAGGACCAATCCCCAAGTCCCTAAATAGCCCCCTCCAGGATTGAACTCTCAACGCTGGGTTTAGCAGGCCAATGCTTAAACCACTGAGCTATGAAATTAGGTTAATGTTTAAAGGAAGGGGCAAGTACAGGCTAGGTAAAAACAAATGCCAATAAAGCAAGGCCCTAGAGATTGCCAATAGTACAGGGGCAAGGTATAGGACAAGGCACGACTGAGAAGAAAGGTAGCTGCTGTCAAGCGCTGCCCAGGTGCGTTCCCAGGAATGAGGCAGGCGCTGGTGGAGATGTTCAAAGGATCAAGAAAGGATTTATAATTTATTCTCTAAGCACTTAAAATTAAACTTCAGTGGCGCTTGGCCGCCGCGGGGCTCGCCGTCTTGACTGGAGAGAAAGCGGGACGTGGCGATCTAGCCGCGCCGGTCCCAACACCGGGGTGCCTGGTAGCGCCAGGCGGCGGGGCCCGGATCTCAGTTCCCGGTGCAGCGGTTCGCTCCGTGCTGACATTTACACGGGTGGGGCCGGGCAGCTCCTACGTGCCGCCCGCTCAGAGCCACTCTCCCGGGCGGGGGGGCTCCCAAGGCAAAGGCGGCCCAGGCTGCCCCTACTTCCTGCTCGCGCCAGGAACGGAGGCGGCGGCGGCCGCGGCTACGACCGGCCCGAGGCCCCGAGCGGAGCCCGCCTCCTGCTGAGCCCTGGTGACCGATGTAAGAGCCGCGGGCGCCACCTCAACAGGCCGCAGCCCCCGGCGCTGCTCGGGGGCGGCCTGCGCCGAGGCGCCGTTCCCCTGGGCGGGCCCCATCACCCGGGGCCTCGCCAGCCACGCGCTCGGCACCTGCGCTGTCGCTCGCCCCACGACAGGCAGCAGCTGAGTTGCTAATGCGCATGCTCAGCTTCCCTCACACATGCGTAGTAGCCTCCAAGAGCCGCCGCGGAGGGTGGGGGAGAGGGGATAGGAACCGGCCCCACCCCTTGCTGCGCTTTTCGCCGCTTGGCAATTGGCTTCCGCGTGGTTGGGCCCGCCTCCTGGTGCCCGCTCCCGGCTGTTGATTGGTCTGCCTAGAGGCGGGGCCTGCCTTTCCCCATGGCACTTGCTGTCAGAAAGTAGCTGTGCCCCGCCCCCTGTGTCGCGGCTCCCGTGCTCCCGCTCACCATGTACCGCTCACTCCGGCCCCTTCAGCGCCTGGGCAGCACGCGGGGGCTCCTCGCGCTCCAGCCGCCGCCGCCGCGCGCCGCTCTCCTGTGCCAGCCTCAGCAGCGGCCGCTGCCGCCACGCGCCGCCGGGATGGTGAGGACGTGTCCGGGTCGCGTCGGGCCCGGGGGGGAGGGGCGGTGACCTCTAACTGCTGCCGCCAGCCGCCCCTCCCCCCCCGGGGCGGGGGGCTGTGCGGGGGTCGAGCTGAGGGGCCGCGCTCCGGCCAGTGGGGCCGCGGTCGTGCGGCCTCCCCCCACTCAGCGTCGGGCCGCCGCGGGGGGCGGGTCTGGGGGACCCGAAGTTGAGCCTGGGCCTGTTAACCCCTCACCCCCGCTGAGCTCGAGCCCCGCCGGGTCCGACGCCCCTGGCTGGGGAGAGCTCGGCTGCGGCTGGCGGCGGCTCGTCCTTAGGCGCCTGGAGCCCGCGGCGATGGGCGGCCCGAACCTCTCCCGGGTCCACTCACCGCCGAGCAGGACGCGGGACCCAAAATAGGGTGGGCCTGGTGCGCGCCCAGGGCTTGCACCGCTGTCGCTATCTCCGGCCCTTTCGTCTGTCCGCGGGACATCGCTAGGATTGGCGAGGATGGAAAATGCGCTAAGGTGTTTAATGGCTCTTCCAGGGGATGGGGATGGGGCCCCCTCCGCCACTGAAAACCTTTGAACTGCACAGCAGTGCTCACCCCAAGCTGACAGTCTGTAGTCAGTTGCAGTAAATGAGGGTCATGCTGCAGTCTAAAAACACACAAGGCTGTGCAAATACGTTTGTAAATCTGACCATTAAAATTTCCTCCCTTTCAGATAGGAGGAGGAAAACTGCACCTCCTGTAATGTCACTTTTCAGATCTCCATCAAATTGTCAGAAGCTTCCAGGAAAAAGTGGGAAGTTAAGATAGGACATTGTTCCTAAAACAGGCTTTTTAAAATGTTGATTCTGTATTTTTACAGTTTAATGGCGTACAAAGGGACAAACTTCCAAATTAATGAACAAACCAAATTACGCTATTTTGAAATGTGGGGGAATTAGAATTCAATATTTAACTTAAAACAAACAGACATGTAATTTATAAACCACTGGCCTATCATCCCTCCAGATTTTCCTAGCACATTTTTTGAGTTACTAAGATCTAATAAGCAACATGCGTTCTCTGAGCTGTGCCAGACAAACATATGACTTGTACTGTAAGACAAGCTTGTCATTCATGATATAGTTGATTGATAGTATGTAAACTCTTATTAAAAAATGAGCGGGAGACACCAGTTGTCCAAAGCTGCATTCTGAGTGGACCTTTCTAGTGTCACATTTGTGCTCCAGCTCACAACAGGGTACTCCTGGGACCTCATCCCTCACATTAAAACTTAAGTTTATCCCTATTCCTGTGTTGTTTCTTGGGTGAGGGCAAAAAAAAAGACCAATGTAGTTAAAATAAATTGTTTGTCGTAACCTCTGGTTTGAAGTAACTGAAAAAAAAATGCATACAGGTTTTAGTTGCAAAACCAGTTAATTCTGTAATCAATATTCACTTCTGCCTTTTCCAGCACTACTTTTTCTCCTTTGTTTTTTGCTGCCTAGCTGCCTGAGGAATGGAAGTACTGTGAAAACCCATATAGCTCACTGTCCTTTTTTGGTAGAGGGTGAAACTGTTAATGAGAATACAGTAAAATCTAATGGTTTGGATGTAATTTAATTTTCTGATAACTAATCAGGAAGTGTTCCTCAGAAAGTAAAAGTGGAGGACGAGCTCAAACAGCCTTTTGAGTTTGAATGGAAAGCTTTATGTTTTGGTTTGTTTTTTACCCAAACATTTCTTGTAGTAAAGGTCTTCTGAAAGAGCACACTTTTTCAATCATAACTGAAGGGTTTTCCCAAGGAGCACTTTGTTTAGTCACCCGAAGGCAGTAATCATCATCCAGTTCTTGATTGCTTGCTTATACTGCAAAATAAAAAAGATGTGAAGTAAAACTGAAGGAGCAGAAAATGCCCTTAAGCTCTCAAACAAATTGTACCCAAAGATGGGTAACTTCTCACAAATCACCTTTGCTAACTTCATTGACAAAAGAGAGTATGGAAAAAGCTTCAGGGGCATGAATGGAAGTAATGAAATTTTAATATTCCTAATTCTCCAAAATGTCACCTGTAATTTAGGACAGTAGAGAAAAGGTGTATATAACGGTTCCTTATTTTTTCATTATTAGGAGCTACTTCTTACAGTGGAAGGATACATTGCAGACAAACTACTTTGTAAAGTGTGTTTTTGGGTGGAGGAAGGGGTTAAAATCATTGAGCAGATACAAGTCACTTCAAGATGTGCACTTTTCCTAGTGTCTGAAGACATGCAGCAAAATACGCCAATGTACATAGATCCTGCCATGACTTTCTGCTGTTTTGCTACCAGTAGAGCTAAACTGCACATCATTTAAAGTGATATATTTTAAACTGAGGCTGGAAAGGCTGCATTCCTTCTCTCCTCAGTTGAGTGCTACAAAATATACATTTCTTTTTATTGTGCTTTGCTGCACAAATTCAGCATAAATTAAATGAGGTTGAAAGAAATCTTTCTAAAAACTCCTGCTTGTTGAAACTAGAGTAGAATTTTTCATAGTAGGCATTATTGCAGTTGTCCTGCTCTTTTGAGTTCTCCATTGCATTATGGTGCAATGAGTTTTAACATCAAAACAGTTAGTCAATAGCTAAGAGGTAAAAGTACAGTTATATTTGCTTAGATTACGTAAGCTCTGAACTGTATTTTTGGCCAGAGGACACATGAGTAGGACTTCTGAAAAGCTGGGCTTTATTTTGTAGGGTAGAGAAGGTCAATTCTGAGCTGTGCCTTGCAGGAGGCATAACGCAGCAGGTTTAAACCAGAAACTAGCAGACTTGCATAGCCACCTTGGCTGCTCCATGATCTAGAAAATCTGGGGTAGGACTGATTTTAATCATGATCAAGGCTTGGTCTACACTACAGAGTTACGTACAAGCAGCTTACGTCGATCTAACTCTGTAAGGGCTTGTCTACACTGGCAAGTTTTGTTGCCAAAAACTGCCTTTTGGCAACAAAACAGTGATAGCGTACACACTGCAAGGTCCCTTTTTAAAAAAAAAAAAAAACCCCGCCTAGATTTGACGACAAAAAACTTCCACCCCTGCGAGAGACTTGTCTTTTCCCCTCCCTTTATTGTCAACAAACAGCCAGTGTAGACACCACAGGTTTTTTTTTTTTCCGATTTTATTGGCCTCCAGAAAGCATCCCACAATTCTCATGCCGCTGCTCTGGTCAGCGGTTTGAACTCTGGTGCCCTGCAGCCAACTTGCCCCTCCCCCTTGCAAGCCCTGGGATTTTAAAATCTCATTTCCTGTTTGCTGGCTTCCCAGAGGAGCTTCCCAGGTGAGCATGGCTGGCTGTTGCACCAAATGCGCTCCCGCTTGGACCACCGCTGAGTTGTTGGATCTGATCAGTATATGGGGAAAGGAGTCAGTTCAGTTGCAGCTGTGAGTGACTCATAGGAATCAGGACACATATGGGCAAATTTCTCGGGGCTCATGCGAAAAGGGCTATGATCGGGACACACATCAGTACAGAGCGAAGATAAAGGAGCTGAGGCAGGCATACCATAAGGCGCGGGAGGCAAACCATCGCTCCAGTGGTGCACCTAAGACCTGCTGCTTCTATAAGGAGCTCAATGCTATCCTCGGTGGTGACCCCATCTCACCAAAATTGAACGTTTTAAAAAAACAACAAAAAAACAACAAAACTTTAAACTCTTCAATATACAAATAGGTCAACTAAAATGTATTTGCTCCTAGCTATATAAAATATTGTAACAGGAGTATATCATATGCGTTGAATGTTGTATGAAAACTTTATTATGGAAATTTTCCTCTTACTGAACGACTACTATTGTTAACAATAACAACATGCCTGGTATCCTAGGGCTTCAATAAAAATGGACCCTCTTATCCCAAGCAATGTTAATTTTTAGACTGAGTTTTCTCTAAACACATGTCACATACACAGAGATCTGGATTTTGTACTTTCAGCTTTTTTAATTGAAGCCAGCAGGATAGGTGATTTATGCTTTGTTAGGTGAATTGGTAATTTGTTGACAAGAAGCAGATGTGTTCTTGGCTTGAAAGAAACTGAATGCTTCATAAGGATGAATTATTCCATACAACAGGCAAGAGAAGACTTGTCTCTCTCAAACCACTTACTGCTGGCTGACCATGATCCAGTACTGAATTATGTATTAACCATATTAACACTTGTGACTCTTCTCTAGTGCAGTAAAGAGTGCTTCAAAACCAGAAAAATGTTTAAAAAAATGGAAAACCCTGGGATGCAATGTTAAAATTTATTTCATGGCCATCTGTGTGTCTGTAGCATTTCCCCCCCTCATTTGTGGGGTTATCTTGTTTCGTCTTACTAGGTATGAGGCATTTATTTTCTTTCTAAAGAAATTTGCTTACCTGTATTTTTTTTTTTCCTCCTCAGGCTAGTCAAGACTCTTTTAGAATAGAATATGATACCTTTGGTGAATTAAAGGTCCCAAATGACAAGTATTACGGTGCCCAGACTGTGAGATCTACAATGAACTTTAAGATAGGTGGTGTTAGCGAGAGGATGCCAGTAAGTAACTTGAATCTATGTTGATTTTTATTTTTTACAGTATAAACTCATTTAAACATAAGAATAAGTCTGTTTTCCTTATCGTCTTGCTAGGAACTAGTTAGGAATACAAGATTAACGGTACCTTCCAATTATGATTGGAAGGCTCAGTCCTCATGTCAAGGTCTTGTTCATGTTTGAGTGATTGCACATGTCTATACCACTGTAGGTGTGTGCATGCCTCATGCACAGATGTTGGAGATGTTTTCCCCTCAGTGGTACCTGTCAGGATGGCTTGAGTGCCCCTACTGCTGCACACCACTCTGTGCTGGTATAAGAGGGCATAACCACCCCTGAGCCCAGTCACTTCCTTCTTACTGCCAGTAATGATTGTCAGAGTGATCTCAGACTTGTTAACTCAAGTGCTTCCCTCACTTGTTGTAAATAGTTGCAGTTAATTATTGTTAGTTGTTCGAATTTTTCTCAAGTATGTTAGTGTTAGGTTTCTGTGTTTGTGTTCTTTGGGACTGTTTCTTTTCTTTCAGTACTACGCTCCATACTGGAATGATGCCTCGCTTCCCAGGCTTTAAGTCTTGCAGGACATATTCAAAGCCCATGCCAATTGGTAAACCTCATCCGACCTGCCTGAAGTGTTTAGGTGAGGCCCACGTTAATGACAAGTGTCATTTGCAAGGGCTTCAAACCCTGCTTGAAAAAGGATAGAGCAGCAAGTCTTAAGTGCTTGCTTATGGAAGCAGTACTTGGACTCCTAGCCAAGTCATCTCATGGGAAGAGCATCCCAAGTATTTTAGTGTCAGTATGGAATGCTCCAGCAGATGTATTTTTGTCTCATTGATCCTGATCCCCAGTACTGAAGAAGAAACCCAGACATTCCTTGGGCTCGGGCTCTTGTTCATCAACCTTGGTATCGAAGCTAGAGGCAAGTGTGTGACAGAGAGAGCCACAGCAGAAGCCTCGCCTCTGAAGAGGGGGTTGCTGCCTCCAGAGCCTGTACCAAGTCCGTCAAGGTTGTCCTCTGAGAGGTGTTTAAGGAACCAACAATCAATGCTGCTCCCATCTACTCCAGAGGCATAAGCTGCCGCAAGAGATTTGCTTAGTCTCTCAGTTCCAGTTTCATTAGCACTGGAAACCATCCAACCAGTTCCTGCTCCTGCAGCTCACCCCTCACTGCACCGAGAGCCCCCGGTACCACTATCTAGACTTCCTCCCAAATCCGTTCTATCTAGAGGGAAACCTTACATGATTTTCCTGGTACTGCCATCCCCGGATTCAGGATACCTTGCTCCAGTACTGTCTGCATCAGCGCCTGCATTATCAGAAGCCTCAGACTCCTTGTTCACTGACTTGGACGTGTGGGCACTTACCCTCTTTCAAGATCATCAGGTCCATGGACAATGCAGCAGCCCCAGTGTTGGCCTTTTCCTAAGGTGTAAAGGCCCTGACAAGGATGGGTTCCGGGTCCATACCAGAGACCACTCTGGGCTCCTGGGAGTGTCCCTCCTTTACCCAGGACCTCACCTCAACCATCTTGACAATCATGGGGAGCTCATTGGACACAATGGCACTGGGAACATCATTCACAGATACCTGACATTGAGTCAGGCACCATGAGCATTGATGTCCAGTACTATAACTGGTCACAGCCAACTAGGTCCTTCTTGAGTAGCTTTTCCACTATAGATTATGGAGTTGCCACCAGTTGCATCCTTGTCTTTGCATCAGACAAAGCTATTGATTCAATGAGAGATTCATCTCTGGCAGGGCCGGCTTTACGCCTATTCCACCAATTCCCCCGAATTGGGCCCCGCGCCGAAGGGGGCCCCGTGCCCAGTGAGAATCCCTTCCCTGGCTAGAGGCGCCTTTTTAATTTTTACTCACCTGGCAGCGCTTTGGGTCTTCAGTGGCACTTTGGCAGTGGGCCCTTCGCTCGCTCCAGGTCTTCGGTGGCACTTTGGTGGCGGGTCCTTCAGTGCTGCCAAAGACCTGGAGTGAGTGAAGGACCTGCCACCGAAGACTCAGAGCACCGCCCAGTGAGTACAAGCCCCACATGTTTTTTTAAAGTCATCCCTGCCGGGGCCCCGCCAAAACTGTTCAAATTGGGCCCCGCACTTCCTAAAGCCGGCCCTGATCTCTGGAAGACCACAGAGCCCACCAAGATCTCCTGAAAAGAGTGGCCTCAGTGTTTGGCATCCAAGCAGAAGAGGTACATAAGAGTTCTCACAAGTTGGTGGACATGCTAGTGTCTGGCACCCCAGTTAAAGTTTCTCTGCTAATCAATGAAGCAGTAATGGAGCCGGTCAAGACTCTTTTTTGGCTCCCACAGCAAAATGAGCTGAGAGAGAAGATACTTCCTTCCTTCTAAGGGGTATGAATGTTTTTACACTCACTCCTCTTCGGATTCTCTTGTAATGGCAGCCACCAATGGGCGGGAAACACAGGGACAACAAGCCTCCATGCCTAAGAGCAAGGACTCAAAAAGGCCTGACTTGTCACAAACTTCATTACTCGGGGGCCTGCGGCTAAGGATTGCTTACTAATATGCGCTCCTGAGTTGATACAACTACATGGTCTGGGAGGGGTTTGAGGTGTGGGCTCCAGCCTTACCTTGAGTGGCTCCGGGGTGGCAGCAGCGCGCACCTGAGCCAGCCAGGGCAGGCTGGCTCCCTCCCTCCCTGCCTGCCTGCCCTGGCCCTGTGCCGCTCCCAGAAGCAGCTGGCACCATGTCCCTGCGGCCCCTGGCTCAAGTACCAATTGTCGACATTTGTAAAGGAGCGACTTGGTCATCAATTCACATCTTTGCTTTCATTATCATTAGTTGTCACGCCATAGACTATGCCAGTTTAAGATGGGTGTTTTACAATCACTGTTCAGGTAGACTCTGAACACCCTTCCGTAGCTGTTTCTGGAGCATCACAGTAGAATTGACATGTTAATCTTTTCTTCTTCTTCGAATTACCTACCTTCCTGTAACTGTTGTTCTTCAAGCTGTATTGCACATGTCCATTCCACGACCCTCCCTCCTTCCCTTCTCTATTGGAGCACATCCAGTCTGAAGGAACTGAAGGGGGTCGGAGGTGGCTCTGTGCTCTTATACCAGCTTGTAGTGGTGTGCAGCAACGGGGGGTACTGGAGCCATCCCAACAGGTACCACTGAGGGGGAAATATCTCCAACATCTGTGCATAAGGAATACACGCACCTACAGTGGAATGGATATGTGCTGCGTATCTTGAAGAACAACAGTAACAGAACGATAGATAACTGTTTCTTTCATGGAGTGAACTGTTGAATCATTGAGCCTGCCCGTAAAGAAATTACTGAAAGGCTATGTTAAACTTTTTTTAGTGATTTTTATTGTGGTACTTACCTCTGAGGATTTTTTAATAGCAAGTTTGAATAGAAGACTGTGGTTTTAGTTTTGCTGCAAATTTGTTGTATGGATTCTAAGCTTTATATAAGGCAGCGGTTCTCAAACTGTGGGTCAGGACCCTAAAGTGGGTTGCGACCCTCTTTGAATGGGGTCGCCAGGGCTGGCTTAGACTTGCTGGGGTCCAGGATGGAAGCTGAAGCCCTTGAGCTTCAGCTTTGGTCCCCCTGCCCAGAGTGATGGGGCTCAGGTTTTGCCCCCCCCCGGGCAGTGGGGCTTGGGCAGGCTCAAGCTTCAGTCCCCCCTCCTGAAGTCATGAAGTAATTTTTGTTGTCAGAAGGGGGTCGCAGTGCAGTGAAGTTTGAGAACCCTCATATAAGGTAAACAGAATTATGGACAGTACCAGTTATCTTTATTAAAGAGTTAGTCACTAAATAAAATGAAGTTCTTGTCCTCAGTGTAGGTTGCCCCCATTTTCTCTGCAACTGGACAAATTGAAACAATATAGTGCTAGGGTACCCACAGTTTTCCAGGTATATATTTGCATATACTTTGAAGTGAAACCTGTAATAAGACCCATCTCCAAGAAGGCAACTGATTTTTCTGATCTGTAGGTGTGAGTGTCACTTCACAACACACTATATACCAAAACAGACTTTAAGTACTAAGGAAAAAGAATTGCAAAGTACTCTTTACAATTTTTTTTCCACTGCTTGGTCAGACGTTATTTCAGTGGATGCGTACGCCATACAGCATACATTGTCTTATGGACTACCTGATTGCCTTCTTGCTAGATTTAGCTTTAGAAGGAGTTATAGAAACCTTGTGACTTCCTGTATTTTCTATACCTAACACATTCACATCTTTAAACATATTTTTGAAATTTCAGGTTCAAGTTATAAGAGCTTTTGGCATCTTGAAACGAGCAGCTGCTGAAGTAAATCAGGATTATGGTCTTGATCCGAAGATTGCTAATGCCATTATAAAGGCAGCAGATGAGGTAGGAGGAAAGTGTTCAAAACATCAGGACTATACATCAAATTATTTCAGTGTAAAATAGCTTTCCATAGGAACAGATGATTCTGAAAAAATGCGTGGATTCCAAAGCCAGAAGGGACCACTGAGATAATCTAGCTTGACCTCCTAAATAATACAGGCCTCAGACATTCCCCAAAATAATTCCAATAATTCCCTAAAACTATCCAGTCTTGATTTTCAAATTGCCAGTGATGGAGAATCCACTATGACCCTTGGTAAATTGTTCCAATGGATATTTACCCTCACAGTTAAAAATGTACACCTTATTTCCAGTCTGAATTTGTCTAGCTTCAACTTCTAGCCATTGGATAATGTTTTACCTTTGTCTGGTAGTCTGAAGAGCCCATTATCAAATACTTGTTCTGTGTGTAGGCACTTATAGACTGTAATCATCCTTAACCTTCTCTTTAAGATAAATAGATTAAGCTCCTTTTAAGCCTGTTTTCTAATCCTTTAATCAATCTTGTGGATCCACTTTGAACCCTCTCCAATTTATCAACATGTTTTGCTTCCTGAATTGATACGGTAAAGCATCAGTATTGGCAAATGGCTTTCTTCAGCCACCTGTCTGACAAAAAGGTGATGCTTTAGTTAGCAAGTGACCGCTGATACCATGCTACTGATGTTGGGTCTATTGTTCATAGTATGCCCGATTCTTTCCCTATATAGGGCCTTATCACTAGGCCTTGAGGTTTCAGTGGAAGCAAGCAGCACAGGATCGCTTGCATTGGATCTGGATGACTGCTTTTCTGGCTTGATGCCAGTCTAGAGAACTAGAAGCTGACTTCCAAATGCCTCCTATCCAAATTATATTCTCAACCTGGAATGGGCGAGCCCATGTAGAGGGACTGCACACCCATGGAACTTGATCTCTCTAGAAACAACTGCATATCAGTATTTTGGAGATGACGGTCTTGAACATGCTAAGCACCAGCTGTGACCCCAGGGGTGTGTTCAGTTCAAATGAGCAGTCAGGCTCCCAACAGTGAATCAATCCTGTGATAATCTTCTCACTAATTTCTGAACTGGGTAGTAGCTGATCAGATTTTCCTTTAGTGGGGGATGCCCTGTTTGCTGCTAATCTTAACAAGCATCTGGGGAAAGAAGCTCTGGTTGTATGGTTACAGAAATTAACACATTCTTATTTTTCTATAGGTATCTGAAGGTAAATTAAATGATCACTTTCCTTTGGTGGTGTGGCAAACTGGATCTGGAACACAGACCAACATGAATGTAAACGAAGTCATAAGCAATAGAGCCATTGAAATAATGGGAGGTAAACTTGGAAGCAAGGATCCAGTGCATCCTAATGATCATGTTAATAAAAGCCAGGTCACTATACACATTTTCAAATATTTTGGGGGGGTTGTTTTGCAAAAAGTAAACCTTTCAAGTTGTGGTTCTTACTATAAAAATCCCAAAATTCTTCTGAGGTACTGTTTGTTTTTATTTTTGTGTATTTGATACACAAAAGGCTTGTTCAGGTCTGAAATTTTAGACCTGTTCTTTAAAGCTTTTATTGAATTAAGTGATGAATTAGCTGGATGTTAAATTACTGCTTGTTTATACTTACAAAAACAAAATCCCTGCTCTGTACATTTTGTTTTTTCCTTGTAGCCACTTTACTAGCACCATATTCTGCACCATTGCATAATGTAGAATTTGCTCAGGATTAATGTTCTGCGCAGAATTTATTTTTTTCCTGCAGAATTGGTGCTGCAGAGCTGCTGGCTGCCACTAGGGGCCGCTAGGCCCAGCAGATCCCGGCTCCCCAGCTCACAATGCATCAGTGCGGGAGGCACAGGTGGGCTGCGGTTCCCAGGTTTGCTGGTCCCGCTCGGTCACATGCTGTAGCTGGGCTCCCTCCCTGTGTGGCAGCTGCCAAAGCCCACGAGCTGCGCCCTGCGGGGAGAGCCAGGAGCAACAGCTAGGAGTTGCGGGTGAGAAGGGGAAGGAGGGCCTGCTGCTTTCTGAGAGGGGAGACTGAGGGTAAGGGGGAGGCCTGCTGTGGGGAGGGTGTGACTTGAGCTGTTCCAGGGGCAGTTGAACCTTTATATCACCCCCCCCAACTAACAGCAGGTACAGGTCGTCTCTGCCCAGTGGGACAGTAACTAAGCTGTGTGGAACAGAGCCCGAGGCTGGCCTCTGGAGTGGAGCAGGGTGCGGGTGTCTAGCCCCGTGGCTGGGCTCTGGAGAGGAGGAAAGTGCGGGTGTTTGGGCCGGCTGGTCCCGTGCAGCCCCCTCCAGCACTCCCCAAATACTCCCCCAGTACACATATCCCTCCAGCATCCTCCAACTGTACCTCCCACCCAGCTCCCTTCCCACCCCCCTCCCCCCACACGCCAGTATCCTCTGTTTGGGAACTTGAAATATGGTAATTCTACAGAGGCAGGGCAAAAAAAAAAAAAAAGACTAAAAGAACAGAGGGGCAGAGTTTTCACCCAAGATGTGCCTAGCTGGCATGTGTGACACCTCCAGACTGAGGTGCCTGACAAAAGCATAACAAAGAAACAGAAGCTGGGTTGTTGCAGAGGTTTCTTTAATTCTCTACTTTTGGGAGAATCTTTTTTGTTGTCCATATTGTTAGACATATTTGCTGATAGGTGTTTTGAAATTAATTATCGAAATAATTGAAACTGGTGTGATTATATTGTAGTCTTTTGACAAAATATGCAGAATTTTTCAGAATTTTAAAATATTGTGAATTTTTTTTATTTTTGGCGTAGAATTGCCCTAGGAGTAATATTCAAAGTTTCTGTGTCATACCTGATTTCAAGCAAGGATAAACTCTGTTGGGCAAATGTTTGTTTGACTTGTCTACACCTAGGGACCAACAGCAGTGCAGTTACCTAGATTGCTAGCCACCAATGGCTCAGTCAGGGCTAATCCCAAGTATAGACAATCTGAAGTGATCTTCTCTTTGGCAGTCTCAGTAGAGAAGGACTGGAAGGGAACAGAAAATAAACTATTCATATCCCTTAAGTCTAAGGTTGAGCTGTTGTACGTGTTGCATCTTTTCTGTTGATTATAGATATAGGGCTTGAACTTCCAGGGTTGTCAAATTTTGTGAGCTTTCACATGCAGTTATGCTTGAATAATGATTAACTGCAGTCAAGTTGCTAGCTATTTTGCAGTTGCAGATGAAATAAACTCTTAAGTTTGTAGGTCAGTAACCTGATGTCACTCATGCTTTGTCCCAGCACATTAGATTAAATTCCTTGGCCATCAAAAAGTTGTCTCTTTTTCAGTTGCTGTGGTGGGTGAAGCTAAGCTAGCTCCTTTGAGAGTTAAATATAATAGTGTAATCGATTGACAAAAATGATCAAAGTGTTGCTGTCTTATGGATTTTTTTTTAAATATTTCTCTCCCTGTAAGTTCTTAAGTTGGGGTTTGACAGCTGCTGCAGTAGAAGAGGCTAACTGTAGACTTACAGCAGTCAACTGTATGTAGATATTACGGAGCTCCATTACATTGTACTTTCTCTCCATTCTTATACTTCGGAGCAATGAAATAATTTAACAGTGTTGACATTTGACGTATAGTAGTTGACATCTGAGTTAGAAGCAGAGAAAGGAACGGGTCAGCTCATACCTCAGAGCTATTTTAGGCCATCTGCACACTGAAGCTGCTTTGGTTACACTTTGTTTACCATTTTGAAGGTTTTCTTGACAATGATTGCAGCTAGAGACGCTTTTTAAATGAAAGCTGATACTCAGGAGAACAACTGAGTGGTGTGTCTGTTGCCTCTTTCCCCAATGAACTAGTTCTGCAGGTACACCCCATGCTTTGGAAAACACTGTTGTCATAAGAATACAGATTTTTTGTTTTTTTTTAAAGTCACTGATATAATTTTAATCAGTTCATTGCACTTTTTACATCTTCTATACCAGTTTAAACTACTACAGTAATTCTTTCCATTTCTCAATTAACTTTCATTTGTGAACCATATTTAATAGCCACTTAATACATTTTGCACTTCTTCTTCTTTTTTTTTAATAAGTAACTTCTTGGATGATCTTGTGGTTAAGACATAAGACTGAAATTTGGGAGGTCTGGGTTCTTTCTTGGTTTTTGTCACAGGCTGACTTTTTTGACCTTAGACACATCACTTAATTTCTCTGTGCCCCAGTTCCTCATGTGTAAATGAGGTTACTACTTTCTGACTTCACGGAGGTTTTGAAGGTAAAACCACTAAAGTGTAAACCTACTATATGAACCACTCGGGTACTGTAATGAACATTCGAGAAAAGGCTGCAAATAATAAGACTTGAACTTCCTTCACAGAGCTCAAATGATACGTTCCCAACAGCAATGCATATTGCTGCTGCACAAGAAGTTAATGAAGTGTTGTTACCTGGACTACAGAAGCTACAAGATGCACTTGAAGCAAAATCCAAAGAATTTTCCCAAATCATAAAAATAGGGCGCACTCATACACAGGATGCTGTTCCACTTACTCTTGGGCAGGTATAAAACACTAAGCAATATAACCTTGTACAAGAATGTTATCCACTTGTTGGAGCATTGTTGTAAATTAATGGAGGTAATTGTTAATTTACATCACGGCACAAATTTGCTCAGCAATTGAAGATAAAGTATTGAAGGTCAACAGAATCTTGGTTCACAATATTTTATTATAGGTTCATATTTACTGAAAATTTAATGCACAACATTTCTTGGGTGTTTTGCATGCAGAGCTTCAAGAATTTTCTTTGACCGGTGTGTGTTCTTTTAACCAGTGGATTCAAAGGAAAAAAATCACTTTGAGTAGACTATATCAAGACTGCACAAGTAAACATAAAATATATTTAAAATGATGAAAGTAGACTGTCATTTGAGTATTACATATACTTCTCTTTCTTTTCAGCCAGATGACCAACATTCTTGAAGGAGTTTGGTGGCTGGATAACTCATTAATGCAAATATAACACTATCTGCAAATATTCAAACTGAAAACAGTACAAATCTTTTTCTAATGTTTATGGTGGTAGTAATAATAATAATAATATGTTCAGACAAGTGATTTTTTTTCTGTTGATGATATCCCTTTATGGGAACAATGTCAAGCTAAAAATTGTGTTAGCAGTTATTTCTATTGCAGTAGGATTCAAAGGGTCTAGTCAGGTTTAGGCCTTATTCTATAAATTCATAGAAAGACTGTTCCTACCCTGTACGCTTTCAAAGTCTGAGACTTTGTCTACACACAAAGGTTGTTAGTTTAAATGTGTTTTTGAACCAGTTTAGTTAAAGCTCTGCAAACCTCCGTATGGATGCTCTTTATTGGTTCAAGAATGGTTTATATTGATCTAGCTTAATTTGGTAAATAATTGATTTATTATAAATTGAGATATAAACCAGGTTTAGATCTATATGAATGTCCTCACAGGTTTTGCCCTGGCTGAAATAATTTTTTATTAAACTGATTCAACTTTGTGTGGCAACAAGTCCTAAAACTCCCTGATCTTGCAGTCCATACCTGTGTGGAATATGCTGACTCATTGCACTCTCTGAGTTGATTGCAGGTTCAGGGCCCACGATAAGCAACCTCAAAAAGGTGAAAGGAGAAGGAAAGAGACAATCTATATACAGATATATGCTGGTTGGATCTCCACATTTAGGCGCAGAACTATTTCCAGTACATGAGCAGTCTGTTAACCTACTCTGTTTCATAGTCAAATTGGATAGAGACTATTGCTTAGAAGTTATTTTTAAATAAAAGTGTTACGTGATATTAAATTACAAAATACCAATTCTGGTCACTAATTCTTGGTTTTCTGTTTTTTTGTTTTTTTTTTCCTCCTTTCAAAGGAATTCAGTGCTTATGTGCAACAAATTAAATATGGTGTGGCTAGGATTAAATCAGCCATGCCAAGAGTCTATGAGCTGGCAGCTGGTGGCACTGCAGTTGGTACAGGATTAAATACCAGGATTGGTTTTGCTGAGAAGGTTGCTGCTAAAGTGTCCTCACTGACAGGTAAGGATGACACAAAAGGAAGAAATCCTTCCTTCCTTCAAGTGATTTCATATGTGCATTCCATTCTTGGTGTCTGTGCACCCAGCATATGGCTGTCAAAAACTTTTTCCCTCAGCAGTACCCATTGGGTGGCTCGAGTTTCCCCTTTTGCCGTGTGCCACGTCATGCAGGTGTAGAGGGCAGAGCCAACACAGCCCCCCTCATTTTCTTCTCACTGCCCAGAATGGTCATTGGAACCCTGTTAAGACCAGAATCGTTTTTTCATTCTCTCTCTCTCTCTCTCTCTCTCTCTCTCTCTCAGCTTTTGTGTATAGTAGTGTATGTCATATAGTTGTTAATTTTTAGTGGTTAAAAAAAAAATTCAGACTAATTGTTTTTCCCCATTTGAGGATTTTTTTTCTGCATATGGTACCCAGGAAACCAGGATTCAAGCCATGTGCTTCTTGCTTAAGGCCTGTGCCAGTGAGCGATCCTCACAAGAGCTGCCTGAAGTGCTTGGGTGAAGCACACGTTAAAGGCCACATTTGCAAGGAGTTCTAGCCTAGAATGAAGAAGGATGGGGAGGCTAGGCTGAAATTCCTGCCAATGGAGGCAGCACTCAGGCAACTATCAGACCTTTCCCGATTTGACCCTGTTGTGAGTGCTGCAGCTTTGGTGAGAAGCATACTTCCAGCTTTAGTTGTATCCTGGCACCAATCTCCCTCACTCATACAGAGGAACAAATATGAGACTTCCAAAGAAGCCCTGGTCGGGGCAAGGTCCCTTCTAAGGTGGGCAAGACGGTACTGAGTAGAGCGCACCTAAAACCTCCTCCAAATCAGTACCTAGGTTGATGCAGTTGGCTCTGGTGCCGCAGAGAGCACTATACACCCTGGTGCCAGAAGTGGCACTGTCATCATCTTCTGCACCTCAGGAGACTGTCTCAGTGCTAAATACCCTGGAGGCATTTGCGGCGGCAAAGAATCTGCTCTGCTTCTGAGTGCCGGTGTCACCATCATCCCAGGGGTCGGATCCCTCAGGACTGTTGTCCTATCTGGAACCAGTAGTTCAACCTTTGGTACTGCAGCTGCCTGCTTCCCGCACAGGTGGCCCTTTGGTACCATCCAAGGGGAAAGCCACAATGAGGACAATGCTCCACCCATCACCAGGTTCTTGGCACCAGTCTCTGGCACCCACTGGATCAGCTCCTCCGTGATCAAAGGAAAGGAAGGCTTAGTCATTGGATTTGGAGGTGGGATTGTACGTCTCACAAGCCAGAAGCAGGACCCCCGGTCTCCTCACAGATCCTCTCTTCCTACTGAAGGGTTGCAGCAGGAAGCTGGAACTGCCATGTGAATGTGGCCAGGTCAGTGGCATCTTGGAAACCCTTAGGGGTTTCTCCCACCTTCCAGATCTTTCCCTCACCATGCATACTCAGTCCCCTCATCTAGAAAGACAGAGTCTGCATGCCAGAGGGCTCTGTCTAGAGTCCAGTACTGGGCCAAGTACCAAGAAGTCATCACAGAGCCAGAGCAACAGCCTATAGAAAAGATTCTACCACCTCCAGTCTAGGCTTCCTCTTTGTTCTCTCCAGACAAAGTTTTTCTGTCGGCCAACTTCACCTCCTCCTGATGATTTTAAAGTTTATCAGGAACTGTTGAAGAGCATGGCTGAAGACTTGGGTGTACAGGCTGAGGAGGTCAGGGAGAGTCATCACATTGCCTGGTTGGCGTTTTATCATCTGTTGGTCCCTCCAGGGTGGCTGTGCCAATTAATGAGGCAATGCTAAAGCCTATAAAGGCTCTATGGCAGACTCCATCTTCATTGCATCCCACCTCAAAAAGGGCAGAAAGAAAATATTATATACCCTCCACAGGTTTTGAATACCTTTATACTCACTCACTACTGGGCTCATTAATTGTGACAGCAGCTAATGAGAGAGAGCAACAGGGGCACCAGTCTACCATCCCCAAATCAAAAAATGCTAAAAGGCTGGACTTATTTGGCAGAAAGATTTATTTGACAGGTTTTACGGCTGCATATTGGTAACCAATAGGCTCTGCTGAGGTGGTATGATTTTAATTTGAGTTTCCATGGAGAAGTTCAGAGAGCTGCTTCTGGAGAATGCCAGCAGGAATTCTCTTCAGTGGTCAATGAGGGCAGACTAGTTGTGAGAACATCACTATGCACAGGGCCGAATGCAGCAGACTTAGCAGCTAGAACCATGGCTTCCATGCTCACCGTGACATCATCCTGATTGCAGCCTTCTGGTCTTCCCTATGAAGTCCAAAATACAATTCAGGACTTGCCATTTGAGGGTCCTTCTCAATTCTCAGACCAGATGGACAGTAAGTTCCTTAAACTTAAGGACTCTAGTGCCACTCTAAAGTCCTTGGGCTTGTACACAGCTGCCCCAGCCAGAAAGCACTATTGGCCCCAGCAGATGCATCGGTATTCTGGTCCACCTCCTCAATAGGTGTTGTCCAAAAAGAGGTCATGGGGTTATAGGCATATGCATCCCCCTTCTGCTGTTTCCTACAGCTCCAGGACCTTCGAGACACCCAGGAAGTACAAAACATTAATTTTAATGGGCTGGTCAAGGTTGCCATACCAGTCTCCGTCTCTCCAGACCCAAACTCCAGGTTCCAGGCAACTTGATCACTTGTTATAGGTTTGAAGTTTCACCCATCACAACACGAAACTGTTTGACAGTTCTGAGACATGCGGCTTTTTGCACCTATAGTGTTTCAATATGTCAGACTGCACCTAACAACTCTGCAGGACTGGCTGGCATCAGTCTAGTCAGCAAACCACCATCACTTAACCTTCGTGGTGAGGGTGCCATCCCATGTCCTCACCTCTCCAGATTGTTGGACAAATCCAGCTACGTATGTATGCGCATTCCATTTGCCTGCCTGCAACAGATGGTCACACTGGTGACAGATGAATCTGCTCTAGAGTAGGGAGCCCACCTGGGTTCTCTGCAGAAACAGCTCCTCAAAAGACTTAATTGTACACATCAGAGTTGGAGAACTAAAAGCTATCAGATGGGCATGCAATGTGTTTCTATCACAGATCAGGGGAAGTAGCCTGCCAGACCTCACAAACATGTGGTCAGTGTTCTACCTCAACAAGCAGGGCAGAGCCCACTCTTCTCCACTATTTCAGGAGGCCACTCTTCTCTAGGAGCCCTGTATTGCCAACTCAATAGATCTAGAAGCATTTTACCTGCTGGGGATATGCACCAGCTGAGCAGATCATTTACGAGTCACCACAAGTGGTCTCTTTGTCTAGATGTGGCCAGATACATCTTCAAGCAGTGGGGTTTTCAGTGTGTCTACTGTTCTTGCTGTTGGTGATAGCAGGAGGCATCGCCCTTCACTTGAATTGGCTCTCACGTGTACTAAGTTTGTTGCTTCTCCCCAGTTGCTGATACTTAGTACTTTGGGTGAGCCTTTTCACTAAAAGACTCATAGTTATAGGAATTAATATTTACTGCTGCCTCTTCCTTATCTTACATCAGCGGCTGCATCATGGTGGCTTTCCATCTGCCCTGTTATTCATGCTAAGTCTCTTCCAGATCCTACTGTTTGTTGAGACCAAGAGAAGGCCTCCCTAAAATTAACATGAATTTTTAAGAGGGAAAAATACACAGATTAAGGCTGAATTGTAAGAGGTTTTTTTAAATTGACAAATTTGTGTGTGACAAATTGATAATGCCCACGCTTCATTACAATGTTATGGTTGTGAGTTTTAAGTACTCAAAAGGGAATGTAGAGTGGTTGTAAACACTTAAATATTTTGCTTTTGTACATAACGCTGACCTTAGATGTGATCATCTTGTTCTTTGTGTGTTTGCATGTGTGCGTGCCTCGTGCATGGTTGTCGGAGAGCTTTTTTCCCTCAGCAGTTTCTGTCAGGGCGACTCAAGTGCCCTCTGTCACAGTGTGTCACTGCATGCTGGTATAAGAGCGTGGAGCTGCCTCTGAACCACCTCAGTTTCTTCTTACCTCCACTGACAGTTGTCAGTAATCTCAGACTTTTTGTCATAAGCTTCCATCACTCCTTTGTATGTATGCCCTGTTATTGTTAGGAAGTAGTTAGTTAACTTCAAGTTAGTTTTAGTGATAGATTTTAGTCTTAGGTCTTTTGGACTAATTTTTCATCTTTCAGAACTGGGATCAGTACTGAAGTAATGCCACAGTCACCAGGTTTTAAAGTCCTATTGTACATGCGCTAAGCCGATGCCAGTCAGTGACACACACTCAGCCTGTTTTGAAATCTTTGGGAGAATCCCAAATAATTGACAAATGTTACTTTTGTAAGGGACTAACAGTATGTCTATATGTACAGAGCTGCAGCAGTGCAGCTGTACTGATATAGCTGCACCGCTGCAGCGCGTCTGGTGAAGACGCTGTATGCCAACAGGAGAGAGCTCTCCTGTCTTCATTAAAAAAAACACCTCCATGAGCAGCATAAGCTATGTTGGCGAGAGAAGCTCTCCTGCTGACATAGAGCTGTGCACACGAACACTTAGGTCAGTGTAACTTATGTCACTCGGGGGTGGAATATTCACACCCATATGTTTTGCCATCATAGGCTGTTGTGTAGACGTAGCCTAAGTCCCGCTCAAATAAAGAGTGGTGCGGCTCAAATGTTTGCTCATGGAGGCAGCACTTTGCACTTGCACCCCATCAGACTTGTATCATGTAGAGTGTGCCCCAGATACATCGGCCTCCATACGGAGTTCACTGGGGATGTCTGCAGCCTCTTGGTCCCATTCGCCAGTATTTCAGAAAAGGCTTAGACTCTCCTCAGGTTTGATATCTTGCTCGTGAGCGTTGGTTCCTAAGCCTAGTAGAGACACAGACTTTAAGAGACATTTGGGGGAGAATCTCCTGCTGGAACATTCTTCAGCTAAGAAGGGGGCGCTGCCTCCGGAGCCTGTGCCAGATCCATCAAGCACGTCTCCTGAAAGGTTTCCGTGACAGAACTTTTGGTTATTGCTGCTTCCAACCACTCTGGAGGCATATGCAGCTTCAAGAGACATCCTTAGCCTCTCAGTACCGGTATCCCTGGTTGTGCAAGAGAGTTTACACTCAGTCCCAACGCCTGTGGCACCTACCTTTCCACGTCAGGAACACACTGTACAGTTACCTCCCAAACTTCTGCAAAGGCCAGTGCAAAGCAAGCCTCCTTTGATATCTCTATTACCACCGTCCCTGGGCTCAAGCTACCGCTCTCCAGTCCCAACTGGTTGTGCCCCACTGATGTTGGACATTTCAGATTCTTTCTCTTCAGATTCAGAGGTGGATTCATCTGTATCCCATTCAAGACAGAGGGCATACTCTCCATCACAGGCTTGGGGACTGCAGGTCATGCAACAGTCACAGCACTGGCCACCTCCTTCTAAGGAGCAATGGCCTGTTCAGGGCTGGGTCCCAGGCCCATATCAGTGGCCATTCCGGACACCGCATGACATCCTTCTAGGACCTCCCCCCAACTGTCTCATTCTTTGTCTTTGAGACTGCTTGGGGGGATTGGCACTGAGAGCATCATTCTCCAGTAACCAGTACCAAGCAGCCAGAAGTCACTCCCCACCACAAGTCATGGAGCAGCCACAACCTCAGAATCCTGTGACATCCTCTTCCTCGTGGCCAGACAAGGCTGTTCAGGAGGCAAGCTATTCACCAGCCCCAGAGGACCACTGGGCTGTTCAAGATCTATTGAAAAGAGTGGCCTCTGTTCTTGACATTCAAGCAGAGGAGGTGCATGAAAGTTTTCATTAGTTGGTGGACATTATGGTATCAGCCAAAGTGATTGCCGATTACTGAAACCATTATGGAGTTGGTCAAGGCACTGTGGCAGACACCATCTTCCTTACCTCCTACAGCAAAGTAATTTGAAAGGAGATAATCCATCCCCTCAAAGGGTTATGAGTGTTTCTGTTCTCACCCTCAGCCAGGTTTGTTGGTGGTGGGCGGTGGCTGCTAACAAATGGGAAAAACAAGGACATCAAGCATCAATGCTGAAAGGCAAAGATTTGAAGAGAATAGACTTGTTTGGATGCAAACTTTATTCTATAGGGAATCTAGAGCTCAGGACTGCAAACCAACAGGCACTCCTGAGCCCCTGTTATTTCACTCTCTCTGAGAAAACAATATAAAATATTTAAAGACAAGCAACCAGAGGACTGTAGGCAGGACTTTGCAGTAATGGTAGTTGAAAGCAAGCTGGTTGCAGGAACTCTCTAGGACAGTTTTCGGATAAGACAAGTGATAGGCTCCATAACCTAAAAGATTCCAAGGTGATATTAAAATCTCTTGGAATCTAAACTCTGGCAACAAAGAGGAAGCAATTTCATCCTCAACAGCCTTACAATGCTCCACCCTCTGTCTCAAGATACACCAAGGAGAAAGGACAGGGATTATAGGAGACATCTGCTGCCCTTCTCTTCAGCATCAGTGGGCCATTCTACCCAGCCACCTTATCCAAACAGACATTTTGATATGTTGGTCGAGGGCAGTGAACCAGTAACTTTAGTTCCATCTGTTTCCAGCCTTTGTTTACAAACAGCTTATCCCATTTTCTAAGTGCTTGGGCCCATGCAACATTGGATCTGTGGGTCTTAAGCCTGATGGAACTGGGGTATGTCCTCCAGTTCACTTCTTCTCCTCCCCACCTTTCCCATCTCTCTTCAGGAAGATCATCCTTCAGCAGGAGATCCAATCACTTCTTCAGGCAAAGGCCACAGAGGAACTCCCATTTACCTCGGGAAAGGCATGCACTCCCTCTGCTTCCTGATCCCCAAACAAAAGGTTGTCTTGGACCTATTTTAGATCTAAGAGAGTCCACACTTCTGCTTTTCATTATGCCATTTCCTGTCAGTCCAGGGATGATGCCAGTTTAGGAGAGGTTATCCTACAATCACTGTTCAGGTAGACTGCAAGTCTATCTCCATGTTTGGCTGCCTGTGAGTCACCTGGAATAGAATGGACATGTGCAAGCACTTGAACAAAAAAAAAAGACCTATCTTTCTGTAACTTGTTCTTTGAGATGTGTTGCACATGTCCATTCCATGACCTGCCCCTCTTCCCCTCTCTATCATAGTCTGTCAGGTACGAAGGAGCTGAGGGGGGTGATGCAGTGGCATGTGGTGACAAGGTGTTTGAGTACTTGTCATGGTGGTATTGTTTGAGGGGAAAAAACTGTTGCCTACCTTTCTGTAACTGTTGTTCTTTGAGATGTGTTGCACATGGGTACTTTTGAGGGAAAACGTTTTCCGACAACTGTGCATGAGGCATGCACACACCTACAGTGGAATGGACATGTGCAACACATCTCAAAGAACAACAGTTACAGAAAGGTAGGTAACATTTTTTTCTCAAACAATACCACCATGACAAGAACTTTTCTTTAGGAAACTCTTGGTTGTCATAAATCTGGAGAAGAAAATATTCTTCTTGACTTGGCTGCTTAATATTTTTACTTTTATATTATCTATTTTATGATTTTTGTATTAACTAGACAGCATTTCAAGAGCTTTGGCTAAGGACATGCTACTTTAACTAATAATTATGCCTCAAAAACCTTTAATATTCATTTCTCCTTAGGCTTGCCTTTCATCACTGCTCCAAATAAATTTGAAGCTCTTGCTGCTCACGATGCTCTAGTTGAACTCAGTGGGGCAATGAACACTGTGGCTTGCAGTCTGATGAAGATAGCTAATGATATTCGTTTTTTGGGTTCTGGACCACGGTCTGGTCTAGGGGAACTCATCCTGCCTGAAAATGAACCTGGAAGCAGCATCATGCCAGGTAGTGTATCCAATAACAAATGTCAATTACATTTGTGTAGAAAAGTAAGAGTAATAATTGTTAACAATAATGTATAGAACTGTCATAGAGTTGAGTGGTAAAATGGTATGAAGCACTGAAATGATGCAGTTTTTGACAGTCACTAATCCTCCATTTTTGTCCACAAAAATGTGTGCAAGTAAAATTATTTGCTTTATCGTGTGTGTGTGTGAGTGAGAGAGAGAGAGAATGCTCTGGAGAGATGTGGTATAAAGGTTTAGTTGGCAAGCATCTTGGAAGAGTGCATTTTTTATGCAAAGTTTTTATTGTCACAGATTTTTAGATTTACCCTCTGAATACAAATAGCATCTCTTATTCAGTTTGAAAAAACAAAAGTGGATTGGCTTGGGGACTGTGGACTAAATTTCATCCTTTCTTCCCAACCAGATGAAGATTGCATGAGGAAGAGCAGCAAGGGAGGGGAATAAGGACTTAGAAATCTATTTTTCTTCCCCTTTCTAAAAAGTAATTCAAAGCAGGCCCTTCATGTGTTGAACTGATTACTTGCAGATGGAATAGCTGCTTGTGTGTGTGATCTTTGTCGGTTTAGTTCCACATATAAATACAAGCCATTGTGGCAGGTTGTGGTTTTTTCCTTTAGTGGAATATTTTTAAATGGGAGGGGTTTTAGGATTGAAACATGCACAATAATTTTCTGATCCAAATGGCCTTTATTTCTGATTTCTTTCCCCTGAAGTAAATGAAGTATTTGCAGGTCACTTCTCCATATTGAGGATAAGGGTGGCAGCCAACTGCACAGTTCATGTGCTCCTGGAAGGTTGCCAGTGCAGCCCTCATCTTAACAAAGTTTGGACAGCCCTGCCTTAAAGTGTAATCTTGAAGCTCCTCCTTTCCTCCTCAAAGAAAGGAGAGAACTGTAACTTTTTAAAAGTTTTGATTGTTTTGTGGGAGGTAGGAAGGGGAATAATAACCTTTGTCTTGAGTAGCAAGGCATTCTGGGAGGCAAACTGTTGTAAAGGACATACAAGGTAAATGTCTGACAGGCTTTTCACACCATAAACAAATCCTAGTTGTTAGAAAAGTGCAGTGGGTTTACTAAATCTGTGCCTGTATGTTGTTCACTACTTGGCTGCTGCCTCTTTGAATTAATATGCAAACTAGATACCATTAACTTGGGTTTGAATAGAGACTGGGAGTGGCTGGGTTATTACACATATTGAATCTATTTCCCCATGTTAAATATCCTCACGCCTTCTTGTCAACTGTCTAAAATGGGCCATCTTTATTATCACTACAATTTTTTTTCTCAGGATAATAGCTCATCTTAATTAGCTTCTTACAGTTGGTATGGCTACTTCCACTTTTTCATGTTCTCTGTATGTATTTATATCTTCTTACTATGTTCCATTCAATGCATCTGATGAAGTGGGCTGTAGCCCATGAAAGCTTATGCTCAAATAAATGTGTTAGTCTCTAAGGTGCCACAAGTACTCCTGTTCTTTTTGCGGATACAGACTAACACGGCTGCTACTCTGAAACCTCTTTACGTGTTTCTTGAAATCACATTTACCATTTATGAGAATTTAAATTCAGAAAATAAAAACTGGAGAGCCTTTTTTTAAAATACTTTCCCTCCCTAACAGGAAAAGTAAACCCTACCCAGTGTGAGGCTGTAACCATGGTGGCAGCTCAAGTGATGGGAAATCATGTTGCTGTTACAGTGGGAGGCAGCAATGGACATTTTGAATTGAATGTTTTCAAGCCCATGATTGTAAGCTCAAAACGTTTTAATTTTTTACTTAAACGGTTATCTTACTGTATATCCTTATGGAAGAATTTCAGTGATTGCTTGCACAGCACAAGCACCAAAGAGGCAGAGAATATTAATTTTAGAAGAATCTTAAATTCTGTTTGATAAATCAAAAAGCTCATCATTTTGAGAGATAACTGGCTGTCCAATATGTAAGAATTGAGTTTTTTAGCACTTTATCATAGAAATGCATTATAAACTCTAATTATCATAGTACCCCTAGTAGAAAAGGGCAGATGGCAAAACTGAGGCAGCAAGAATAAGTAACTTGTTTAAAGACTAAAAGGATCTGTGTCAGAGCTGACGTTTTGAACTGAGGAATTCCTGTTTTCCATTCCAGTGCCTAGAAGACTTTGTTTTGTTGTGCAGTCCCCTTGGCCTTCCTGCAGTACTCACCCCAATTGCCTGGAAAGCCACTTATCGTTGTACCATTAAATTAATTAACTGTTCAGATTCACATTACAAATGATAAAATGTAAATTCAGGATAATAATCTTGGGCTGAGGGCCTCTAAAATATTTATCTTGTGCATTTCCTAAGAGGACACATCAGAATCTTAATGTGACCATTTCCTTACTGTGTTTAATGGCAGAGGCACAGCTGAGTGGAGGAGTATATAGCATACACAGTTAATCACTTTGACACTTGAAATTTCAGGCTAAATCATACCTATATTACTTCCAGTAAAAATTGTGTGAGAGTTGAATCCAAGTGATTCATTCTGCTTCTGGGAGGTGTCAAGACAACGAGTAATTCATTTGCATACCTATCTTGTCTGGGAGCTTGGTCTTCACTCTAGGCTGGATTGTGCAGGGCATAGAGAAATAGAAGGAAACCTGTTTTAGTGTAGGTGGGGAAAGAAAACAGGACTGAGAGGTCTATCTTACTCCATGAAGGGAGAGTTAGGAAGAGGAGAGGAGGAGGAGGAATGAACAGAGGAGAAATTGAAGGAAAGAATAGAGACAAAAGCATAAAAACAGGGAATTGTGGAGAAGGAAGACCAAAAAGTCAAAACGAGAATTAAAAATAAGGTAGAAGATACAGCAGGAGAGAGAGTTAAAATAACAGTGGTGCTGGGCTTGCAGAATAGGCTACGTTATAGCAGAAAGGTCAGGACAGTAAAAACAGTGAGGGGGACATAGCAAGCAGTATTTTGTTTTCTTGCACCTGGCCATTTACTGTCTGCTACTTTTTTTTCATGCTGTTTAAGGGTGTTCTAAACAAAATGAAAAGACTATTAAAAGTTGTATGTATTTGTCTGTGAATCTCCTAAATAGACCTAGTAAGGCATTTTTTTCATTTGAAAAAGCTTCTTTCTTCAAAGTCTCTATCTAACTTTGACAATAATAATAGCATACTGAACAGCTACAGTGATATTCCCAATAGGATAGAGGTGTCCCTTTCCACTTTCCAATTTCGGAGTAATTGACTGTCAGAGGGTATGCCAATTATGCGTCCACTTAATAATTTTAAATATCTTTTATTGATGTGTGTAAAATTCACACTTTTCTTTCTGAAATCTAGCACTTACATAGCACATTTTTAATCTATTGATTTCTAAGTAGTTTACAAAGATGCTTTGCTTATATATTCAATAGTATAGATAATGTCTACTGCACTCAAGTGTTCTTCAGGATATGAAATGCTTCACATAAAGTGCTTTTTTAAATATCAGTGACTCAATTTATATTGCAAAAGGAAAAGAGTATAGTACAGCACACAATCCTTTGCTAAAAATTTACTATCAAATGGATGGATCATAAGGTTTTTTAAGAAATGATGTATCAGATAACAAAAATGTTAATAACTGCATCTAATAACTTTCTGCATTTTTTAGATTAAAAATGTATTAAACTCTGCAAGGCTCCTTGGAGATGTCTCTGTTTCCTTCACTGACAACTGTGTGGTCGGAATCCAAGCCAACACGGAGAGGATCAACAAACTAATGAACGAATCTTTGATGTTGGTGACGGCGCTTAATCCCCACATAGGTAAAAGTCTAAGGCTGATATCTATTCATTAGACTATATAAACTTCTCAAAAAAATACATAGTGAAAGTTACTGTGAATAACCAAGCAGTAGATTATTCTGCTTAACAAGGTACAATGTTTCAGACTTCCTTCTATTTTGTTCTTTGATCAAGAATGCACTCAGAAATTAGTTTTTTCTTTATTGACAAAGTGAATTAATAAGAGTTCATTATGACCAAGTTACCTTTTTTTAAACATAAGACTATTTCTAATTGTTTATGTACATATTTTGAAGAATTCCATTACATTATGACATTATAGAAAACTAGCATAGACAATTACACAATCAAGGCCATGTGTTGATAGGGGAACATGTATATCCCAGACTCATGAGTAAGACTAAGTTTTTTGTCATGGATATTTTTAGTAAAAGTCAGGGATGGGACACGGGAAATAAACAAAAATCAGTGGCAGCCCGTGACCTGTCTCTGACTTTCGCTAAAAATATCCCTGACAAACGGGGTAGTTGGGTTCAGCACCCACTTCTGTTGAGGCTCCTGAGTCCCCCACCACTGCAGTGCGTGGGAACTGCGGGGTCCCCTTGCCCTGGGAAGCTGGTAGCTGCAGGGTCCTTTAGCTGCCCTGCATGGCTGGGTAGCTGTGCAGGGTCCACCCACCCGCTGTGGCTGGGCAGCGGTGGGGTCACCACACCAGGTTGGGAGCTGGGAGCTGCAAGGGCGGGGCTGGCTGGGAGCTCCAGCCCCAGGGCAGAAAATGTCATGGAGGTCAATGGAAGTCACGGATTCCATGACATAATTGTAGCCTTACTCATGAGTAGGGTGCCTAGGTCACTCTCTTCTAACCATACGCTCATTTTATACAGATAACATTGTATTATAAATAAAACTAAAGTACAAAAGATTAAATAAATGAAGTACACCTTGTGATGTATTATCTTTTTTATTGTTCACTCACAAAATTCAGTGTCTCACATTTGAGTTTGCATTAGTGAGGTTGTGCTTTATCTTGCACTTGGTCCTCCCTACCTGTTTGCCTCATCCATCCACACAATAATTCCTCTTCTATCTTGTTTAATCACACTGTACACACTGAACAGCATGTATATCCCAGAAGCCTTTGCATCAGGCACTATTGATGAATGTGAATATAAATACTGCTGAGGTGTACCGATGTAGAAGCCGGCTATCATGCCAACAGCCTGATGAAGCAATGTCAGCACCAAAGATATAGAAACTCTCTTACAGGCTAAGATATGGGTGGGATTTCTTGTGTGCGAGAATGATGGAGAAGATGGAGGAAAGGGATCTTCAAGCTTATCTAAGTCCATTTCTACAGTTTGTCTTCCCCAGCCATATCAACTCTAGCTGTTATCCTCTTCACAATTTTATGAACTAATAATATTGTATAACTATTAATAACTACCACAACCTTTACTTAATCAGAAATAGATAGAGAGCAGTTCTTCGAGTGGTTGCAGATGTGTATTCCACTCAAGTGTGCACATGCCAAGTGCATGAGAGTTGGAGAACTTTGCCTGTAGGTGGCACTGCGCTCATGCCTCTGGCCTTTAGCCTCTCCCCAGGCTATTTAAGGGTGCCACCACCCTAATCTCCCTTTGTCCCTTTACTGCCCACAGCTACAGTCAGAGCATTTGGTGTGGTTGTTTCTCTGTTTTCTAGTTTTATTGTATGTAGTTCATTAGTGTAGTTTAGTAGTACCCTTAGGTTTAGTTTGTTTGATATTTAACCTGGGTGATGCCCTCAGTGAGGTTTAAGTATTGTCCATCATGTGGGATGTCTATCCCCAACAGTGACCCCGACCTGTGCTGTTTGTGGTGCACCGGAGAAGGTCAGATGAAAGAGAGGTGCTCCATGTTGTATAAAAGGAGAACTCACATGGTGAGGGACTTGTCTGAAACAGCACCTCTTAGAGCAGACCATGAGACCCGCTTCAGCACTGGGGACCTCTGCAGATTGCCTGGAGTTGCACTCTCCTTCAGAGCTGGCCAGGATGTAGCTCCCAGCTTGGGGTCTGGTGCTTCCCCTATTGGGAAGTGAGATTGTTCTCCTTTCTTTTGCCCTCCAAGAAAGAGGTCTCACAAGATGAACTGAGACCATCCAGGACTTGGTGAGATGCCTCCTTGTCTTTTTAAGAGGAATAGTGACTGGCACTGTGAATCCTCCAGTATGCGAGATGGAGCTGGGCCACCTAACCGCTCCCTGGTACTTCCCCATGATCAATTAGACACTGTACCATTGACTCGGTACTGGCCATGCGAGTCTGAGTTAGGTACCAACAATATCCTGCATCAGCACTGCCTGTTTCTATGTCATTGGTCTACCAGGCAGTGTCAGACCTGCTCTGCCTCTCCATTCTTGATTCCCTAATAATTCAGGAGCATTTGGCAGCTGGGGCAACTGCTTTTGCTGTGCCCTCGGCATCATCTGGTTTGGTTGCAGATTGTTTCGTACCTTGGCACTGTATTCCGTTCCACCTGAGAACCAGAGTTCACAGTTGCAGAGTTGCAGAGAACCAGAGTTCAGAGTTGCTGCAGACTTTCTTTAGGATTGATACTGACTTCCGCTCAATGTCTCTTTGCTCTGGGACCGAGTGGAACTGCGATGCCTCTTTCAGTACTGAAGGCACCAACTTCTCATTCATCCTCAGTACTGATATCTCCTTATTGGTTTTTGGATGAGGCTGGTTCCTTGCTTGCTCCTTTGGGGGGTGGCTCTTCCACTATCACTGGATGACTACTGGAGGATTGTTGAAATTGAGGACGTCTTCCTCTTCTTCTTTGCTGTCCAAGCAAAGTTCTCAGCAATCCTGAAGACTGTCCTCCAGTCACCATCAGGACCGAATATAAGTGCTGTTACCGCAATAGGGTTAGGGGTTCCTGGCCTAGTACCTATTGGCCAACAGTATGCGTATTCCCAATGGCCCCCTTGGGATGTGGCAACTTGTTATCTCTCTCCTATGCCAAAAGACAGCATTTCTTATGGCCATAACTTATGTGGGAAGAGTTACTGAGCTGCAGACCCTAATGGTGGGCTTTCAGTATACCCAGTTTTTCAAGGACAAGGTTGCCTTGAGTTCTCAACATAAATTTCTCTCTAAGGTGGGTTTCAGAGTAGCAGCCGTGTTGGTCCTGTTCTCTAAGGTGGTGCCACTATTTCATCTTAACTAGACAATTTACTTACCTATATCTTTTTTCCCAAACCTCATTCGAATGCTGATGAACAGCATCTTCACTCCTTAGATGTGAGGTGATGCTTGGCGTTTCACATAGAAAGAACCAAGCTATTTCATTCACCACCTTGTCTTTTTATTTCCTTTGTCGATCACAAGAGTGATCAAGCCGTCTCCACGCAGACAATTTCCAGTTGGTTAACATCCTGTGTCACTATAGTTTGAGATAACTTGGACTCCACCTCCACAGAGGTGAAGAGCCCATTTGACAATGTCCCAAGCAGCTTTGATCACTTTTCACAGTGATATTTTGATATTGGACATTTTCAGGGCTGCTACTTTGTCTTCAGTACATACTTTTACCAAGCTTTATACTTTTATGTCTGCATTCTGATCAGATGCAAATTTTGGGAAGGCAGCCTTGCAGTCACTCTTTAAATAGACTCCAAGACCCACCTCTTTCTGATATTGATTGAGTCACCTGAGTGGAATACACATCTGCAACTCAAAGAAGCAGACTGTTACCTACTGGTATTGTAACTGTTCTAGATGTGGGTGCATATGTGTATCCCATGACCCACCTTTGGTCCCTTCTGCATTGGAATCTCAATTCTTGGCATTCTGTGCAAAGGATCTGAGGGGAGTTGGGGTAGTGCCACCATTAAATAGCCTGGGTAGGGGCTAAGGCCCTATGTTTACTGCTAGGCAAAGTTCTCTGACTCTGGTGCGCACAGTACACGCACACCAGAGTGGAATGCGCCTCTGCACCCATGTCTCTAAAAACAACAGTTACAGTACAGCAAGTAACTGTCTTTTTCGTTTGTTTAGTAAAACTTGAAAAATTATATTCCTGACATCAGTCACCTATTATATTGTTCCTTTTGAATCTATTTCTTTTGTTTCCTATAATTACTTTCTTTGATGGCAGTGCATTAGTTTTAATCAGTTTGGGTTTTTTGGTGTTAAACTTAATGGGATTCAGTGGTGAAATTTTAACTCTTCCTACCCAAGAGTTGTGCTTGTCACTGAATATTATTTTTAATATAGATGAACTACAGAGCTGTTCATTTTGAGTCATGTCACTAGGTGGCAACATTTATGTCTCTTAAAAGTTGGATTACCAAGGCCTGGTCTACACTTGGGGGGGAATCGATCTAAGATACGCAACTTCAGCTACGAGAATAGTGTAGCTGAAGTCAACGTATCTTAGACAAAATTAAAACTACTTACTTCGCGTCCTCGTGGCGCTGGATTGACGGCCATGGCTCCCCCATCAACTTTGCTTCCGCTTCTTGCACTGCTGGAGTTCAGCAGTCGACGGGAGAGCGATCGGGGATCGATTTATCGTGTCTACACTACACACGATAAATCAATCCCTGATGGATCAATCGCTATCCGGCAGGTAGTGCAGACATACCCCAAAAGTAATACTTCTCTTGCATGACTATTCTACTATACTTATATTTTTATGTTTTAAAAGGTTTGTTCATGGAAGCTCTTCCAAAAAAAGGACACAGAAAACCCAATAATTAACTGAATTTTTGGCCTGGTTTACACTGCGGGGAGGGGGAGGGGATTGATCTGAGATACGCAACTTCAGCTATGAGAATAGCGTAGCTGAAGTCAACATATCTTAGATTGACTTAAATTGACTTACTTCGTGTCCTCGCAGCATGGGATCGACGGCCGCCGCTCCCCCGTCGACTCCGCTTCCACCTCTCTCCCTGGTGGAGTTCTGGAGTCGACGAGGAGCACATCCGGGGATCAATGTATTGTTTCTAGATGAGACACGATAAATCGATCCCCAATAGATCGATTACTACCCGCCGATCAGGCTGGTAGTGTAGACATACCCTTTGTGTGTTCCAATTAACTAGTTCTTTGCATGTGGAAATGAATGTACTCTGTGTAACATCCCAAAGAGTAGATAAACTACTATTGAGCATAGTCAGCAGAAAAGAAATGCCCTGTTCACAATAGCCATACCTATTTTTTGAAAATACTGGTCTTTAGTGGTTAAAATTTCATAGCAAAAAATATGGCAATAGATGATTATGAAATGTTTAAGGAAAGTCATTGAATTGAATGGCCACAAGCCTAATTTAATTTCTTGTTGCATCAAATTTACCTAAATGTTTTATTACCCGAATATCTTTTAATTTTTTGGGGTTTTTCTTAATACTGCTTTAAACCAATACTTGAGGAGAAATTGGTCCAATGTATCCTTTCATGTACCCTTGTGACTTCAAATTAAGTAAAATATAATAGCAGTAGTTACTAATAGACCAAGTTGTCATCTTTAACAGGTCTTCTGAACACATAATGGCCAAAATCATGATTAATCTGATGTTTCTTTTGTTTTAATTATAGGATATGACAAGGCTGCCAAGATTGCCAAAACAGCACACAAAGAAGGGACAACACTAAAAGAAGCAGCTATTAAGCTTGGATTCCTTACATCAGAACAGTTTGATCAGTGGGTGAAGCCTAAAGATATGCTAGGTCCTCAGTAATTTTAACAAGTGTACTTAACAGGAAAAAAATTAAATTGTATAAAACAAAATATTTTGCAGCTCACTTTGTTTTTCATGGCCACTTATATCATGACTGAAGTGCTTTTCCATATGGGTCATAAGGTTATATTAGGAAATTGTCCTAATTTAATAAATATATGCAAATAGAATAAATATTCCAAAAAATTGATTCATCCAGCTGCATCTCATTGCCAGAGATACCTCATTATTTATGTAGTTTAGATGCATGTCCTCAAAAATAGTTGTATACTTGAAAGGATGGTGCTACCAGAGCAATATCTATACAATTAACTCTATGTAATAAAAGACAATGTGTCTTTTTTATTATTGAAACAAAACATGAAATACTGTAAATTACTTCCTTTATAGATCATTTGATTAGCTAATTTAAAGTATTGGAGCCTTCCAGTACTGGATTGCCTGCTTTAAACCAAAAGGTAAGTTTTGTTCAAGAATAAAGATGAATAACTAATTTGAGATGTCCTTGAAAATGTATTCATATTTTGCAGAACGTAATTTTAATATTTGTAAACCAAGCACCTGCATTGTCAATGCCAAGAAACCCAACTTTAAATTTGCCTTCCAATGTTTTACCTAACTAATTTCTCAAAAATCAAAAATTAAATATATAAAAACTTTGTGTATCCTAAAGGACATCAAATTTCATACTATCTTGTTTGCAGCCTTTATTAAATAGTGGAAGTTGCAGTAACCTGGTCTAGTAACACTGAAAAATCTAACCACACCCCCTCAATTGTGTGCCAAAACAACAAATGGCAGATATATCTACCTCTTTAGCTGAGGATGTATATTTGTCAGTTGGAGCCTGATAGAGCCTGATACCTTACCCAGTGCTTGGCTGAGGGGTAGCTAACAGACCTTGTTGGATTAGATGAAATGAAGACATAAGGCATATTGAACAAGATGAGATATTGCAGAACTGCATGTGATGGGTAAGTTCTATGGCCTCTATTACACAAGAAATCAGACTATATCAGGGGTGGGCAAACCATGTCCCGCAGGCCTCATCCAGCCTGTGAGCCATTTTAAGTCAACCCACAAGCTCCCGCTGAGCACTCCAGCAATCCAGCCGGGGCGCTGGGTCGGGGGCTGCACCATGTGGGTCCCAGAAGCTGCAGCATGAACCATGGCATGGTCCCGGTCCAGCTCCTAAGCGCTCCAATGGGAGCTGCAGGGGCGGTGCCTGCAGACAGAGCAGTGTGCAGAGCCACCTGCCCGTGAATCTGTGTAGGAGCCAGAGAAGAGACATGCCATTACTGCCGGGAGCTGCTTGAGCTAAGCACCGCTCAGAGCCTGCATCCCTGAGCCTCTCCTCATGCCCCAACCCACTGCCCCAGCCCTGATCCCCCTCCTGTTCCCCAAACAACATGATCCCTCCTGAAGCACCCTTCTGCACCCCAAACCTCTCATCCCCAGCCCCACCCTAGAGCCCGCACCCCCAGCTGGAACCTGCACCCCTTCCTGCACCGCAACCCCAATTTTGTGAGCATTCATGGCCCACCATACAATTTCCTCTTCCCCAATGTGGCCCTCAGGCCAAAAGGTTTGCCCATCCCTGGACTAGATGATCACGATGGTCCATTCTGGTTCTGGAATCTATGAATCTATAGCACTCTCAGGTAGAAGAAATAATTGCCCACTGCCTCCCTTTAAGAATGCATGGCAAAGAAGGAATTGAACCACAAAAAAGCAGCCCAGGCAAATCTTGCTCTGGTCTATAGGTGAGTGACTAACTCATGACCAACAGTATTGAAAGCAGTTGATAAATCTGATAGTATCAGCATGTACACCCGATCTTCATCAGCAGGAGCAGATCACTAGTGTGATCTGCATTCCATAACCAAATCTGGTACAGTAGAACCTCAGAGTTATGAACATCTGAGTTACAAACTGGTCAACTACACACCTCATTTGGAGCCAGAAGTACACAGGCAGCAGCGGGGGGGAAGCAAATACAGTACAATATTGTTAAAAATAAAAGGAAAGATTCGAAAAAAACATTTCAGAAGGTAAGGAAATTGTGCTTTTCATTTAAATTAAGATGATTAAAAGCAGCATTTTTCTTCTGCATAGTAAAGTTTCAAAGCTGTATTAAGTCAATGTTCAGTTGTAAACTTTTGAAAGAACAACCATAATGTTTTGTTCAGACTTATGAATAACCTCCATTTCTGAGGTGTTTGTAACTCTCGAGGCTCTACTGTATTCAGATTGACAAAGTTCCAGGAGATTTGAAACAGCTGCACGCTCACAAGTGATTTGCCCTAACCTTTTCAATAATCTTAACTAAAAATGGAAGGCTTGAAGTATTGCCTTTGTGTGTCTGTCAAAAGGTGGTTTCTTGAGTGGTGGCAATACATGTTCTCCACTAAGTAGACACTGGATGACTACACAGTTGGGCTGTCATATCATCAGAGATACTGTTCCTGACAACTTGTATTCCATCTGTGTGTGGGATGTTAGTGTAGAGAGCCTCTACATCCATGGGGGCTAGGATGGTGTTTTCTGGAAGGTTACCAATGCATTGTAGTTTTCTCAGGAAATCAGTGGTGTCATGGAGATAGCTGGGAGTGCTGGTGGTGTAGGGTCTGAGTAGAGAGTCCATATATCCAGACAGTCCTGCAGTGATCCCTCACTTTCACAGGCCTTGGGTGGCAGGCCAGTCCTCGCCCACAGACAACCTGCCAACCTGAAGCATATTCTCACCAGTAACTGCACACTGCACCATAGTAACTATCTCGGGAACCAATCCATGCAACAAACCTCGATGCCAACTCTGCCCACATATCTACACCAGCAACACCATCACAGGACCTAACCAGACCAGCTACATAATCACCGGTTCATTCACCTGCACGTCCACCAATGTAATATACGCCATCATATGCCAGTAATGCTCCTCTGCCATGTACATTGGCCAAACTGGACAGTCCCTACGGAAAAGGATATATGGATACAAATCAGATATTAGGAATGGCAATATACAAAAACCTGTAGGAGAACACTTCAATCTTCCTGGACACAATAGCACATTTAAAGGTAGCCATCCTGCAGCAAAAAAACTTCAGGAGCAGACTTCAAAGAGAAACTGCTGAGCTCCAGTTCATCTGCAAATTTGACACCATTAGCTCAGGATTAAACAAAGACTGTGAATGGCTAGCCAACTACACAAGCAGTTTCTCCTCCCTTGGTTTTCACACCTCAGCTGCTAGATGAGAGCCTCATCCTCCCTGACTGAACTAACCTCGTTATCTCTAGCCTGCATCTTGCTTGCATATATAGATATAGGGCTTGGCTACACTTACAAGTTGCAGCGCTGGGAGTTACAGCGCTGCTCATGCAGCTGTGTAAGGGCCAGCGCTGGAGTGTGGCCACACTGACAGCTACCAGCGCTGCAGTGTGGCCACACTTGCAGCACTTTCCAGCGCTGTATTGAGAGGTGCATTGTGGGCAGCTATCCCACAGAACACCTCGTACCGTTTTGGCGCCGTTTTGGCGCTGAGTATTGTGGGAAGGGGAAGGAAGTGTGCGGGTCATTCCGCTTCCTGTTTGCCAGCGCCCCGTGGTGCATCGCTTCACATCCCAGCATTCATTCCGGCAGCGTTTGGCGCCATTGTGAGTGTCTTTCTGTTACTCTCTGTGAATCGCGATTTCTGTGGCAAATGGAGCCCGATCTGCTGAGGACTCTGCTGATGAGTGTCACCAGCACAACACGTTTGGCAGTCGATATATTCCTTCAGCTCCAAAGGGACAGTGAGGAGTCCGACGATGATATCAATATGGATTTGTCTGCCGCGTGACACTAGAGTGCTTGGCGGCATTCACGGAAATGCTCAGCACCGTTGAACGCCGCTTTGGGCTCGAAACAAGCACTGAGTGGTGGGATCACATCGTCATGGAAGTCTGGGATGACGAGCAGTGGCTGCAGAACTTTCGTATGAGAAAAGCCACTTTCATGGGACTGTGTGCTGAGCTCGCCCCACTCTGCGCGCAAGGACACAAGATTGAGAGCTGCCCTGACGGTGGAAAAGCGGTGGCTATTGCAATCTGGAAGATGGCAAATCCAGACAGCTACCGGTCGGTCGGGAACCAGTTTGGTGTGGAAAGTCGACTGGGAATCGCTTTTGATGCAAGTTTGCAAGGCAATTAATCGCATCCTGCTAAGAAAGACCGTGACTCTGGGAGCGTGCAGGACATTGTGGATGGCTTTGCACAAATGGGTTTCCCTAACTGTGGAGGCGATAGATGGGACGCATATTCCTATTCTGGCCCCACCTGGCATCAGAGTACGTTAATCGTAAGGGGTATTTCTCTATGGTTCTCCAGGCGCTTGGATCACCGCGGGCGTTTCATTGACATTTACACAGGCTGGCCTGGAAAGGTGCATGATGCACGCATCTTCGGAACAGTGGCCTGTTCAGGAAGATGCAGGCAGGACTTTTTTCCCAGACAGGAAGATCACAGTAGGGGATGTCGAAATGCCCACTGTGATCCTTGGAGACCCCGCATACCCGTTACTGCCTTGGCTCATGAAACCCTATACAGGGAAGCTTGACAGGAGCAAGGACCGGTTCAACTACAGGCTGAGCCGGTGCAGAATGACTGTGGAGTGTGCTTTTGGGCGTTTAAAGGCTCGCTGGAGATGTTTGTATGGGAAGCTAGACTTGGGGGGAAGCAGCATCCCGCGGTTATAAGCGCTTGCTGTACCCTCCATAATATTTGTGAAGGAAGGGTGAAACATTCAGTGAGGCATGGACCACCGAGGTTCAAGTCCTGGAGGCTGAATATGCACAGCCAGAGAGCAGGGCTAATAGAGAGGCCCAGCACAGGGCTTCAAGGATTAGGGATGCCTTGAGGGAAGAATTTGAGGCTGAAAGCCAACAGTAATGTTTGCTGCCTTGCATGGGAGTGAATTGCACTGCTTACACTGTTATTCTATTATCCATAATAATAATATGATTTGCAGTGCCTCTTTCTTTACTGGGCTAAGGTGTCTTTCACTATCTGCTATAATAAAGACTGTTTTCAAAGCCAAGAATTGTTTTATTGAAAAGAAAAAAACTTCCTTGACAGACAGACAGACACACAACATTTCATTAACACAAGAGGGCAAGGGTGTGGGTTGGTGAACTGTACAGTCACAAGTTTGCATATGCCATGTCTGGATTGCTGTTTAATGAATCCTGCACTTCAGGGTGCATATACTGCATGGTGATGGGGGTTGAATGCAGAGGGTAAGGGTGGTGGTAGGTATCAGGGCTGGTTGGGGAACGTACAGGTGTTGGAGGCAGCTGGTGGTGGTAAGAGCCTGGATGCTGGGAAAGGTGGTTGAGCTGACATTGGGGCACAAGGCACAAAGGACGGGGCGGGTGGGGGAGTAGCACGGTAGTGCTCTGCTTGCATGGCAACGAGTGACTCTATAGACTCCGCTTGGCGCTCCAGGATGCTTAGCAGCCGCTCCGTGCTTTTCCTCTTGGCCACTGCATTTCTCTGGTCCTGCTTTCTTTCTCTCGCCACTCCTTCAATTCTTTTCTCTCTGTAGCAGAGTGCTGAAGAACAGTTTTCAGCATGTCCTCTTTGCTCTTTCGGGATTTTTCTCAAATTTTGAAGCCTCTGTGATGTTGAACATCTGGGCAGTCCAGTCAAGGTCACTGTACACACAGAAATGACAACATTTAACACGGGCAGCATTGTATCCACTATCTCCAGACATGAATTGTTACACTGAGGAGTTCTCACTTGCAAGTTCTCACTTGCATTCTTTATCCCAAAAGGAAAACACAACAGAAGCCACGAAATGGTGAGTGAGGAGTGGGGCTTGAGTGAGAGGGGAGCTGGTTGCTTGGGTAATCTGGAGTGCTAGAGGGGTTGAGTGAAGATGCAGATGCAGGGGTGATCTTATCTCCTATCTCTTCACTAAAGAGTCTCCCAACATTTTTCACAGGACTTAATCCTGGAAGATGTTTCCCTACTGCAGTCACTAGGGAACAGCGGGGGGCTCTTTTAGAGCAATGTGGATTCCGCCCGGGACCCTATGCGGCGTGCCTGTGTTCAGACATGGTGCCCTGGCCGAAGAGTGGCGCGGACGCCACCGTCACTGGGACAAGGGACACAGTGGCTCTGCCTATAAACCTGCGCAGGCATATTGCCCACGCTCTGGCTGACGCTTGTGCTGAGATAACTGAAGCAGATTACCGCGACGTGATAGACCACATCAACGGGCTATTCCACATCTAGACGCTGCCATGCATGCATCCATAACCCCCCTTCCTCTCCAGAAACATTTCCACCCAGAAAATAAAAGCCGCTTACCGGTACACCGCTCCTCTGCCTGTCCTTCTGCAACTGCTGGCTGCTGCTGCGATTGGGTACTTTCCTCCTGGCTTGAGAAGAGCTCCTGGCTGCATGCCTCCAGGGAATCTGCGGTTTCTTCCCCCATCCCAGGAGCTTCACTCGCGGTTTCCTCTCCCCGCAGCCTCCTCCTCCTCCTGTCCCCAGCCTGCTCAGAAGTGTCCATCGTTACCCTGGGATTGGCAGTGGGGTCACCCCAAGTATGTTGTCCATCTCCACGTAAAAACGGCAGGTCGTGGGGGCGGATCCGGATCTGCGATTCCCCTCTCGGGCTTTGTAATAGGCACTCCGCAGCTCTTTAACTTTCACCCTGCATTGTAGTGCGTCCCGTTGATGGCCCCTATCCAGCATGTCCCTTGATATCTGCTCAAAGATATCGTAATTCCTACGGACCGAGCGCAGCTGTGCCTGAACAGACGCCTCACCCCAAACACTGATGAGGTCCTGCAATTCACCTGTGCTCCATGCTGGGGCTCGCTTGCCGTGGAGGCATGGTTACCTGTAACCTGTAACTGATTAACTGATTGCACTCCACACCTGGCTGCAGCAAACAGGAAGGAGATTTTTAAATTTCCCGGGGCATTTAAAGGGCGGGTCACCTGAGGCAAGAGCAGTAGAGTGCAAACTGATGTGCAGAGTGGCTGAACAGGAATTCTGGGATAGCTCCTTATTCCCTGGAGGACAGGTAAAGCGCTGGTGAGTGTCCACACCTGCTGAGCAGCGCTGGTGTCACCAGCGCTGCACTCTTATACCCCAACCCGGATGGGTTTTCAGCCAGCGCTGCAACCAGGGAGTTGCAGCGCTGGTTGTGCCCTGCAAGTGTGGACGGGGTGTTAATTGCAGCGCTGGAAAGCCTCCACCAGCGCTGCAACTTGTAAGTGTAGCCAAGCCCATAGATATATAATCTCTCTCCCTGGAAATTTCTACTACATGCATCTGACCAAGTGGGTATTCACCCACGAAAGCTCATGCTCCAATATGTCTGTTAGTCTATAACAGGCCTGCACAACATGCGGCCCGCGGAGGGGACTCTGAATCCCCCGCACACGGTGCTCTGCGGGCGGCCCAGAGCCCTTTGAATTCCAGCTGCGGCAGGGATTCAAAGGGCTCTGGGGTGCCCGCAGCCGCGGAGAGCGCAGAGCCCTTTAAATCCTAGCCGCGGCCGGGAGTCAGCTCTGGGCTGCCCGCAGCCACCGGGAGCCCAGAGCCCTTTAAATTCCAGCCATGGAGGGGAATCAAAGGGCTCTGCGCTGCCCGCAGCGGAGGGCAGCCTAGAGCCCTTTGAATCTCGGCCGCAGCTGATGATTGCCCCCTCCACGGACCCCTGCCCCAACTGCCCCCCAGGAACCCGACCCCCTATCTAACACCGCTGGTCCTTGTCCCCTGATACCCCTCTCCCAGGACCCCCTCCCTTCTCCTTGTCCCCAACTGCCCCCTCCTGAGATCCCCTGCTTCCCCTCACGACCTCACCCCCTACCTGTCCCCTGATGAACCCCTGAGACTCCCATGCCTATCCAACTGCTGCCCGTCCCCTGACTACCCCGCCCCAAACCTCTGCACCATCCAACTCCCCCTGCTCCCTGTCCCTTGACTGCCCCCCGGAACCTCCTCTCCCTTCTCCCAGCCCCCTTACCGTGCCACTCAGACCAGCATGTCTGGCTCCATGCATCTCCAGACATGTTGCTGCCATGCTCCCCTGTGGAGCCCCCAGCCACCCCCGCCCCCCCCCCCAGCACCGGCCGTGCCGATTTGAACACCGCCAAATTCAGGAGTGCTCAAGCTCAGTTTGGGCAGCTGTTACTTCATTTCTCCCAAATCAAATATACTGATCCACTGTAACTTGCTGTAGAAAAAGTAGGATAAAATTGAGCAAGAAATGCTTATTAGCACTGGAATTGCTATTTTCAACAGCCATTGCCTTTTTGTTTGTTTGAAAGGAAGACAGTGATATTGCATTGGCAAATTCCCCATAGAAAGAAAGAGTGGAACAAAAGAATAATAAAGGCACCTCAACTTTTCCTCATTTATGGAGGACAGTCTTATAATATGCATCCAGATATCCTCCAATCACACAAGCTGAAAATTGTTCCACTTTACTGCAGCTCTGTAACCATATGGGAACCAATCCTGTCTGTGTTTTTTGCACATCCAAAATTCCTGCTGAATGACCCACCCTGGGAGCGATTTACCAGTGACCCAGGGCTGGGGCGGCAGGAGGTGTGGGCAGGGCCAGCTTTAGGCCAATTCAACCAATTCCCCTGAATTGGGCCCTGCCCCTAAGAGGGCCCCGTGCCCAAGCCCTAGTACAGCGTACTGGCAAGAGCCGGTGCGCTGTACTGGTGTGGCCCGGCTTCCCCAGAGGGCAATTTAAAGGGCCTGGGGCTCCCAGCATGGGCCGGAGCCCCAGGCCCTTTAAATTGCCACCAGAGCCCTGCTGCTGGAGCCCTGGGGTAGGGCTGCAGGGCTCTGGGGGCTATTTAACAAGTCCGGGGCTCCGGCTGCTTCTACCGCCCGGTCCTTTAAATAGCCGCTGGAGCCCCGCCACTTCCCCAGGGTAGCGGGGGGCTCCAGCTGCCTCTGCTGCCCCATCCTTTAAATAGCCCCCAGAGCCCCGCCACTTCCCCAGGGTTCCTGTGGCTATTTAAAGGGCCGGGGCGGTAGAAGCAGGGAAGCCCCGGGCTGCTGCTGCTACCCTAGTGGGGGAGGGAGGAGGAGGGGGCACTCACCATACAGGGTGGCTTGTACCCCCTGTACCTGCACCCTCTGCCCTGCCTGCAGCCAGTCCCTGTCTCCAGCCAGCCCCGTACCCCCTGCCCTGCCTCCAGCCCCGCACTCCTTGCCCTGCCTGCAGCCAGATCCTACCTCCAGTCAGCCCCTGCCCTGCCTCCAGCCAGCCCCCTGTCCACTGGTGCCCTGCACTTCCCAGGGCAGTAACCCTGCGCACCTGCTTCAATGAGGGGTCAGGGAGCAGCTGGGACCCACCCATGTGCACACCCTAGGGTGACCAGACAGCAAGTGTGAACAATTGGGACAGGGATTGGGGGGTAATAGGATCCTATATAAGAAAAAGACCCAAAAATCGAGACTGCCCCGATAAAATCTGGACATCTGGTCACCCTAGCACACCCCCAGGGAGTGGCGGGGACCCACACATGTGAAACGGAGCTCATTTCTAGTTCAGGCCCATCTTTTAAAAAAAAGAACTTTAGGCTTAACATACATTCGTATTTTCCCAGACCTGTCCAGCTTTTTGGTTCTTAAATCGCCACCCAGGAGGAAAATACGGACATATGGTAACTCTATTGGTACAAAAAAATACATACTGTGGCACATCCCTTAAATCAGAACTTTTTATAGGGAACCGGTTGCTAAGAAATGAAAGGCTTTTTTTAACATTTTTTTTAAGTCATCCCTGCCAGGGCCCCACCGAAAATGTTTGAATTGGGCCCTGCACTTCCTAAAGCCGGCCCTGGGAGGGGGGGGCACTGGTGGAGGGGAGCCCAGGGCTGGGGCAGCAGCGGGGGAGGGAGAGGGCACTGGTGGGGAGGAAAGGGGGAAGCCCAGCGCTGGGGCGGCAGGGGGTGTGGGTGGGGGGAGAGCCCAGGACTGGGGCCGCAGAGGGGTACAGGGGGGAGCTCAGGGCTGGGACAGGGGGCAGCCAAATTTTTTTTTGCTTGGGGCAGCAAAAAACCTAGAGCTGGCCCTGCCGGGTTTCCCCCAGCCGCCGGAGCCCCGGGCCCTTTAATTTGCCCCTGAGGGCTCCCAGCCACCTCTTCAGCTGGGAGCCCCTGGTTGATTTAAAATAAAGTATCACCTCCCCACCCCCAACCTTCCTTTTTGGCCCACAGCTGTTTTGGTGGGGCGACGGTGGGGAAGGAGGGTTTGTTTCCGCAGGGCTGGGCGGCCCTGGGGCGGGGTGTTTCTGTGGGGCCCGGAGGTTTCGGCCCTTAGCTGTTTTCTTTGGAGGAATGTAGCCCTCGCCGCTTTACAAGTTGTGCAGGCCTGGTCTATAAGGAGCCACAGGACTCTTTGCTACTTTTGCATAGGGATTTCTTAATGTTGTGAAATGTTTGTGTTGAGAGCCAGGATGCCTTATAAAGCAGCTAGGCTTGCCAGAGCAGTGAGGCAGAGGGAAAAAGAGAGGTGGAAACCGTGTAGAGCTCTGTATTGTTCCTAACTCATCAGCCAACCTCACAATCTGCACCACCCTATTTTCACTCTATTTTGCCTCTTCTAAAGGCTCCAGAGAACTTTGTTTTTGAAGACCTTAGTGAATCCTCAGGAACCATGGGCCTGATGCACAAACAGCTATTATGTCTGACAACTTTAAGAGCTCTGCCAGATTTGCCAGGAAAGATTTTTGTCCTTCGAACCATAACGATTTGGATCCCAAAATTGCTGTTCTAGGATTACTGCAGATCACCTGGTTCAAGGAGTTGTTTGGCTTACAGTCTACACCAACTGTCTGCTGCTCCTCCAAGCTCTCTTAAGCAGAGATTTTTGGCTCATGGAACTAACAAGCTTTATTGTGACTAGAAATTCCAAACTTCAAGAAACTAGGTATTTGATTTAGTTTATGAACTCTGTCAGGCTGTCTTCAGAGCTTCCAAGTTCTTTGAAATAAAACTTTGTTCATTTATTTTAATCTAGTTTGAAATCACCGTATCACTATTGTCTGAGCTATAGGGCTCATGAAGCTTACAAAACTCTACTAATTATGCCCCTGGTGCTCTTAAATTCCTTGAGCAAGAACCATGAGTATAAGAGTTTATAGCAGGTTATCTGGGTCCCCTAAGATCCTTGAATTAGAACTATTAGAACCATGGAGTTCATGAGCTTCGCTGGGGGTTCTCTTTTAGATTCTAAATGCCTTCAACCAGTGAGTTTAATTAAACATTTAGAGAGTATTTTAGGATTCATAAGTCAGTTTTAGAAACTGACACAAAATTTTAACTCCACCAATCTAGGAAAATTCCATATGAACTAGATTGCATCTATGATTGGGTGGTGGGGAGGGAGTGTCTAGATCAGGCTAAAAGTGACATCATTTTACTAAAAATCATTAGTCTTGTCTGAAAGGATATTTCACGGTCTCACATCTCAAATGTTTTATCCAATCAACATCAAAAATCCCCTGACCCAAAAACCCCTCTCTCTTGCCTATGATGTTTGTGTGGTGTTTGGTGGTGGTGGGTTTTTTTTATTATGAAGTAACCTGCATCTTCGCAATGACATTTTCTTCACTATAGTTGTTAATCTTTTCCCCCCAATAATGAGCATGGTCCCAACACTTTGGATGTAATCCCGCTACATTAATTTGAGTGGGATATGACAGTTCCCTAAAGACTAGAACGTTGGCCTTTGACTATCCTACCAGTCCTTGGATAGATCTTGAATTTACCAAAGTGGGATCGAGCACATTGAGATATTGTATTTGGTTGGGTTCAGTCATTGGCAAAGTGCTGAGCCTCTTCAACTGTCGTTGATAATTGGGAGTTGTCTCAATGGGAGTTGAGCACTAAGCATCTCTCAGTGATCAAATCTTTAAAGAAGACAGACAAGATGAGAGAAAAACTTTTTTATTTTTTTGTAAAAAGAGGGGCACAAAGGGCAGTGCTAGGGAGGGGTTGGCCCTATTTGCCTTGGGAGACGTACTGTTCTTAACTAGAGCTACGTCTTAAAATGGTGCTTGGTAGCATGGTTTCAGTGCTCATCATGGATATGTATTTTTTCCTTCAACTGTCTTTTAATCTCTTATATAGACTTCTGTTCCAAACATACATGACCCTGCCAGCAGGTAGGGGATCTTGGGGGACAACTACTGCACTGGTGGGGTGCAAAATAAACTTTATAAAGAAAATGCAAAAACCGGGAAAATTCAATAGTGAGGGGTATGGGGTTTGTTAAGGTAGACAATTGGGGAGGGATTTCTTTTAGTAAATAGTATAGGGGGTTTCAATAGTGGGGTACAATACAGTGGGGTACAATACAGTTGGTAACCAATTAACACTGAAGTATAAATTTAACAGGTAGCTAACAATTTCTATGTAAAGGGTGTGTCACAGCAGCATATAACCAACTAACAGTTATGGGTAAAATGTGTTAAATAACCAACAGCTCTAGGTAAAAATGTGTTGCAGTGGTGTAAATGTAAAATGTGAGGTGTGTCAGAGAGAAAAAGGGTAACCAATGGGGTTTTATGCTAGATTTCAGCAATACAATTGAGGTTTGGCAACAGTAGGAGCGGGGTGAACACGTGGGGGAAGGGATTAAAGGAGAGAGAGAGAGAGAGAGAGAGAGAGAAAGGCAGTGGTAGAGGAATGAGGTTGGGGAATGGGGGAAGAGGAGCACATGGTGGAGCAGAGACCAAAGGCAGAGGCACTGCGGAGGGAGATTTAAACTCAGGGAGACACAGAGAGCAGACAGGCTGCAAGTTTAAACAGCAGAGAGACTGCAACGAGTGACTGGGGAGCTCGGGGAGACACGGGCAAGCTCGGGGGTGGGAGACGGGCTAGGGCAGCGGGAAGACAGACTTAACCACAATTATACAGAACACGGCAAAATCTTATCTATGATCTAACTTAACCAAGACTACACAAATTAGCAAGCAACAGAACACAATGCAACAAATTTTTAAACTTAACTTACAGAGCACAATACAAACAATTCTCTAAACCTAACTTAACCACAGCTATGCAAAATGAAATTACAACTTATCTAGACTAAGAACCTGATTGCCGGCAGCCCAGGATACAGTCCAGGAAGGCACAGCTTAGCAGCGGCACAGGCTTATTTTTAGCAGCAAAGGCGCTGCGGAGCAAGAAACAGATTACAGATACAGACCAAGGAGTTAGCTTGGGTCTGTCTGCTGGGGAAACAAGGCCAGCAGCTAGGACAGGGGGAGTTTGCAAGAGGGAGTTCTTACCAATCCCCAGGACAGCAGCAAGCACAGAGACAGGAACAGCAGTAGCATCGGAGGATGGAGAGATGACTCGATTCGCTTACAATGATCAGGAGATCTCCAGGCACAAATTCATTGTTCGTGGGAGGGGAGTTTAAAAACGGGGGTATGCTCAAAAACAAACAAGAGCAGGGAGAGGGCCCCCCAAAGACCCCTAGCTGATCAGACCAGGTGGCAAAGCAAGGACCTTCTCCAAGGTCTGATCAGAAAATGTCCGGCTTTAAAGGCAAACTTAGGCAGTTTCCCACCAGTACTTTTAATTGGCTTCTCTTGATACAGGGGAGGAGAGAAGGCAGGGAAAGGCTGCAGGTAAGCATAGGCATGCCTGGGCATGTTCTGAGCCACAGGTATGACTCATATGCTTAATTAGTTGGCCACTTCAGGTCTTGCATTTTTGGGCAGCGCCCCCTACACCAAGCCCGGGTCCGAACAAAGGAGCCAAACAAAGAAGCAAGAAGCCCCCTCCCTAGGCAGAGCAATGGCTCCAGTTAGTCTGTACAGGCCATTCCTATGAATAGGGCTGTGACTTTAGTTAGCACAATGGCTGGGAGGGGCGGCCACACAGGACAAACAGAAAGGAGAGGGGGAAAAGGAATGCAGCAGGGGGACAGCTGTAACAGACAATACACAGCATGCCTGGCCAGTTAGAGATTATTTTAAGCACCAATCTGAACAGACACCAAATATGTTTTACCTTACCCAGAGGCGGCTCTAGGAATTTGGCCGCCCCAAGCACGGCGGCACGCTGCGGGGGGTGCGCTGGCGGTCACCCGTCCTGGGGCTCCAGTGGATCTTTTGCAGTCATGCCTGCGGGAGGTCCACTGGAGCCGCGGGACCAGCGGACCCTCCGCAGGCATGACTGCGGAGGGTCCGCTGGAGCCGCCTACCGCCCTCCCGGCAAAATGCCGCCCCAAGTGCGCGCTTGGCATGCTGGGGTCTGGAGCCGGCCCTGACCTTACCCCCCAAAATTTTCAGTACTGTTTCCTGATATGGTCATAATACTATTTGGAAATGTGAATTGTGAATGCAAAGAGTTTGAAGCAGTTTTAAAAAACAGTAGTAAGTGGAGGGGAAAATTTTCTGTGGGGGGTAGAAGAGCATGGGGTGTTGTGCTATTGCCACATTCTAGCACTGGTTCCAGAAAAAGAGACGGAGAAATTGTGAAGGTGGCATGACTTAGAAACAAACCAAATTTTTAAAGTAGATCATAACTTGGCTAGGATACCATAGTGTCTTGAGCATCAGCCTGGGCAGTAGGCACACAGGCCACTCTTGCAAATTAACTTAAAATTCTCATTTCAATTCAATATAAATGCATTGGCTTGATGAGGAACAGAATTTATCAGACGTGGCCACAATCTGCCACTGATAAAGGTTTCACATTGTGGGGTTTGAACTCCTGTGTCCTTTCGTCATTAATGTCCAATCCTTGTCTGCTGTTAGTGTGATGCCATATGTAACCACTCTTTCTTTTGGACATAGTGTTTTTCGTTACTGCATTTTGATGATGTCTGATAATTTCTTATACTCCCCATTTCAGACATGGGAGTAGAAAAATGCCTTGATCTCAATTTTTGCTCTGTCCGTCCATGTTAGTTGCAGAGATGTGCCTCAGGGGGTTTAGACTGAGCTTTGTATTATCCCAGTTTCCCGCTCTGGTCACTGGCTGTATTTGGGGATAGTTGCCTTAACTAGAGTGAAAAACGCAAAGCTAACTAAAAACAAGGTGAGTGAAGTAATATCTTTTATTGGACTAGCATCTGCTTGGGAGACAAGCTTTCAAGCTGAGCTTTTCTTCAAGTAATGAATTAGCCTGCGGGTGTGACAGTTTGGGGCACTTCATTGTTTTGGTTTGGTTTTTGCAGGGTCTGTTGCGAGCATTTTGCAGGGTCTGTTGCGAGCATTACCTGTACTGGGGTGCGGTTCTTTGCGCTACTGATCAAAGCCAGCAGCGTGAGTGATACTCCAGTGACCTTTATCGTGCTTCCTGCCGCTAGCTGCGACTTCTGAACCCTCAGCACTTCCTTGTAGGGGGCAGGTTTGGCAGCAGGAAAGGGGCCGCCCATTTTTGTTAGGCGGATCCCAGGAGGTTACATCCCATGACCGTCCTGAGTTAAAGACGAAGCTTTAATTCCTGGAGCCTCCCGCCCCCGAGCGCCGGGAACCCAAGGCCGGGAGAAGCGCGGCGCTGCTGCAGGCACCTCGCCCCCCTTCCGGGGACTCTCGGTTTCGCGGCCCCCGCCCCTGCGTGAAGGAGCGCGCCGCGCAGGAAGGCACCGGCCGGGCCGGGGGCAGGTTGGTCCGTTCCCCCCGCGCAGGGGCGCCGGCTGCGGCGGGACCTCTGATTGGCGCCTCTGTCCCCAGCCACTGCTTTTAGCCCCGCCCCTACATCCAGGGCCAATCGCTGCTCACTCAGCTGGGCGGAAGAGCAGAGAGCGGCGCTTTCCTGCCTCACTTCCGCCCTTATCCGCTCGTGTCCCGCCCTCTGCCTTCGCGGATTGGCTGTTGGGTGAGGCGTCGCTCGCGCCGGCGCAGAGCGAACGGCAGCGGGGGAGGGGCGGCGAGACGGAGCGTTTCCGGGTTGGGAGAGTCGCCGCCGCCGCCGCTGCCGTTCGTGTCCGTCCCGCTCTGAGGCCGCCGCGATGAATCGATTCTTCGGGAAATCGAAGCCTAAAGTGCCGCCGCCGAACCTCACCGATTGTATCGGGACGGTGAGTGGGGGCTGGGCCGGCCGGGCCGCCCCTCCCCCTCCCGCCCCCATCCCGAGTTCGGGTCTCCGAGGCGGCTCTGTCCCGGGTTAGCGGGGACAGTCTCCAGCCGGGTGCGCCCCCCGCCCCGGGCCGTTGTTGTTATCGGGACCTGCGTGTGACTCACCCCCGGGACACACAATCCCTTCCCCACCCCCCGCCGCGAGCCTGCCCCACCCCCACGGGGAGCCCCACCCCGAGAAACACACCGCGACACTGGAGGGAGAGAGACACCGCTCCCCTCTCCCCACGGGGAGAGCGCGAGTGACACCTATGGAGAGCCCGGGGGGGGGGACACCTCACCCCCCCCCCACCTACCCGAGAGACACAAGCACAAGACAGACACATAGTCACACCTATAGAGGGGGAGAGACCTCGAGAAACGTACCGCAACACCTGGAGAGGGGGAGAGAGAGAGAGAGAGAGACCGACCCCTTCTTCCCCCCATCTATATTCACACTCCTATGGACAGACACACTCACAGCCCTGGTCCCTCAGTGTTTTCTCTGTTGTTACCGACTCTATTCATCCATCCAAGGGCTGTCACACACACCCCTCTCTTTTCTTTTCTTGTTCTTTCATAACTCCCCACTGCCTGCCAGTCCCAAACAGCACATTGTGGAAAAGCTGGACTGGGCCCAGCGGGAAGCCCACACCATGCAGTTCAAAGGGTGGCCAAGTCACATGAATACCATCCTCAGGCCGGTGAAGAATGATGGAATTGTTCTTAGCACAATCTCTGCCACAGATGAACTTGCTGCAAAACAGAGTAAAGGCATACAGAGATGTGATGGGCTTGTTTAATTGTCCTTTAAATACATACAAGTTGAGAAGTATTAATAGAGCAGTCAAACATGTAGTTGAGTGCCTGACTGCTATTGTAACGTTATTCTTGAAAGAAAGCTTAGGAAGACATTTAGGAGATCAGACCACATGATGTGGTGGTCCTTTTGGCCCTTAAAATATATGAAATGCAAAACTTTTGCTTTAGGGAGCATACCTTTTCTCTATATATTAAATAATTAAAAGATGAGGAAAAAGAATATGGTGCTTTGAGGTATTTGGCTAACTTCTTGGACGATTTAAATTATGCAGCATTATAAAAACAAATAGACTTTTTAGCCCTTATGGTGGCAATGAAACCTTCCAAATGTGAACTGAAACTACTACAAAACTGATTCACAACTGTTTTCTGGAATCTGCAAACAGTCTGAAACAATTCCTGTAAACAAACTGCCCCATTCATCTCAATGGGTTGTTACCTTTTCAACCTAATGATGGTCCTATTAAGAACAGAATTTAGGTGCTCAACTGTGCCTAACATGCAATTGCATCAACTGTGAGTGCACATCAGATAATTGCATATGCTTGTAGGCAAATAAACAAATGGAAGAGATGATCATGGTCAGTGTCTGGGATAACTTTTCCTACTGAGTGATGTGCCTTGCAATTACTTTACTAACTAAAAGTGCTTGGCCAGATTTTCAGTGGTATGCTGTAGAATTATTCTTTAAACAGTAAATCTTCTCCAGTCTTGTAGACAATTCATTTGTGTAACAGGTTCAATATTTAGTATGTACGTAACAGATTCCATAATAAGGAAGAAGATGATGTAGTGGCTTTTTAATTGGCCTCAATCTGTCAATATAGAGAGCAGTGTACAGCGATGAAGATAGTGTACACATTGTGAGGCTCTCAAAATTGCCTAGTTTAATGCATATAAATACTACTTATCAATTTTGGACACTCTTTACACCGTTTGATGGATAGTCTTAACTGCTGCTTCAATCCTTTTCACATGTTTCTTTATATTTATGTTCTTTTCTAGTTGCTCAGCAATTTATGACAACTAAATAGGTGTCTGCGGATAGACTGTAAGGGTACAATTAGTGTCAATGATTAAAATTTAAGAGTTGATAGAGGGTAATTAAGCCTCACCTTTTTCAATATAAAAATAATTCCTAGTGCAGCATAGACTACAGGTAATGCATAATATAACAATCCTTACCAAGTTCAATTATGCTAATATACTGATAAAAAGAATGCAAATTATTGGGGGAGTTAATTCAATTTTAAATTGGGTCAGGGTTCACCCCAAAACAGTCACTGAAAATGTAAGGGTACTCTTCACCCTTTTCTTTTTCCTGACAGTTTATATTGGATTGTACATTTTCTTATTATTTACTCCTGTTAGGTAATTTTTTTTTTCAGTAAAACAACAGAAATTAGTAGTTTACTTCAGACAAGTAGTCAGAATGCTTAGTTTGGGGCGCAAGAAGGCATAACTAGGATCTGAGAGATGTCATGAGAAACAGAAGTTTAATATTTTGTTCTGGAATAAATGTGTTAGCTCTCACCATGGGCCCTTCATCTGGAGATAAATGCAGTGCTTCTGTGCTTGTATCATTCACTTGTACAGGAAAGAAAGTGGGTTAATAGTGAAACACATTTCTCCTTTGTGTATGTTAACTGGGATTCTCCTTAGATTATGTGGAGAATTTTCTCCTACTTTGGACACACAAGCTTCTTTGTATATCAGTGGTTTAAACATAGACTTTAAAGACTCTGGACTCACAGGTTTAAGTCCCAATACAGCCAGCTCAGTTCTTTGGAGGCAGATAAACTGAGTTCCATGTACTCTGCAGTGTAGGAATCTTTCCAGCATCACCTTAAAACTGAGGTTCTGTCCTGTGTACATTAGATTCTATAGCATACATAATTAGATTAGGAGGGTCTGCCTCAGTGTCTTCTTTAGTCATCCTGTTATCCAGAATGATGTGCGCTAGTTGTCCAAATAATAATTGTCCTCCCACCCTTATGATAGTTGAATTAAAGGATAGATGGATGTTTGTGGAGAGCTTTAAGACCCTTTAAGAGTTGTTGCAAGGCTCTATAAATGTACAATATTTAAAAAATATTGTACAATTTATTTTCCTTTTATTAATAAAACAGCTGGCGTAGTGGAAAGCTTAAAGTAAATCTTTCAGTGCCAGCTGTAACCAAGCATTTTGTCTCTAGTGTGGAGAGAGCTGATATCAATTGCTCTGCATAGAAAATGCCCCTGGCAATAGTACATTATCTATGTCCTCGTCCAAGCTGACATATACTGTCTCTTTGTTTAGAAGAAAAAGGGTCTAACAGAAGGAAATGCACCAGAATTAACATGTTGACAGATTACCTATATTCAGATATTATGATACAAATTGAATTTGCAAATTTAATGTCATACCAATGAGTAAAAATGTAGTATGATTGTGTACCCCTCTCTAGTGATGATTCGCAGAATGAAAAGCATAGGTTTTCTTTGAGACATTTCTCTGAATATATAAAGTCAATAAGAAAATGTTTTGTTTTTTTTTAATTAATGCTATTAGGAGGAATCTTTGCCACCTTTTGTCATCTAATTGTCCCTTCCAATTTTTTTTTGACATTTTAAGTCTAGCTTGTATAACAGCAACTTTGTATGTGTTAACACATTTTACTTCAAGGACTACAAGTGCCTGGAAAAAAATCTTGAGTGTTAGCAATGAATTTTTTGTCTGTCTTCCTTGTACCAAAGGTGGATAGCAGAGCTGAGTCAATTGACAAGAAAATTAGTAGGCTCGATGCAGAACTGGTGAAGTATAAAGATCAGATGAAGAAAATGAGGGAGGGGCCTGCAAAGGTAAGAATACTATTTGGTGTACACATGAGAAGGTGAAGTGACTCACACTTTCAGTAATTCACATAATGGAGCAATGTCATAACCAGTTCTCCAGGTTCTTAGAAGTATCATTGTAAGTGCTTCCTGCAATCTTGGGAGAGAGTGGGTACCATAAAAGCTTGTTTGTATTCTCAGCTGTTTCCCAGATCTGTGCCATATCGGTTGCTAGTCTTGAAATAAAGTTCCATTTTCATAATGCTACTCTGTGTAAAACTAAAAAATTGGCTACAAAGTCAAATACTTTTATTACCTCCTTTCTATATCTACATCAGGTTATTAGAGATGGTAGGCTTGGTCAAGCACTCTCTGGCCATCCAGTCACACTGTGTTAAATTTGTGTCTTCCTCTGCAGTAAGCACTATCTCTCTTTTCTTAGCCCTGGTCTACACTGGGGGGGGGGAATCGATCTAAGTTACGCAACTTCAGCTACGCGAATAAAGTAGCTGAAGTTGACAGACCTAGATCAACTTACCGTGGTGTCTTCACCGCGGTGAGTCGACTGCTGCCGCTCCCCTGTCAACTCTGCTTGCGCCTCTCATGGTGCTGGAGTACAGGAGTCGACGGGAGAAGGTTTGGGGGTCGATTTATCGCATCTAGAATAGATGTGATAAATCGATTCCCCACTGGATCGATCGCTGCCCGCCGATGCGGCAGGTAGTGTAGACATACCCATAGTTGTCACAGATTTTACTAAATTGAACACCTACCATGGGAAACATTAAAATGTCAGTAAAATGTTTAATGTAAACTTTGTCTTTTTTTTTTTAACTGAGATGCAAATGAGACCTCAGTGTGGTTAGGGGTATGGATGAAAGTGGGACCAGTTTGCTTACTTTAAGGTTCTCTCAGGTAGAGCTTGCAAACCAGAATATGGAGAACAGTGGTGTGGGGAGAGGAGGAAGCAGGGAGAAAATGGAAGAACTTAGAAGTACAATCTGGGTATCCCTGTGAAACCAGTAGACTTCCTCGAGAGAAAGGAGTCTGTGTTCCTTTTCTTGCTTTCTCTCCCTCCTTCCCCTGTGGCTCTGAGGTCAAGTCTGCAGGGCAGGTTCCTTGGTTCAGTTGTGTATGGAGGAAGTTCCAAATCTTTCAGAAATGGATGGGAGGGGAACCCCATAAACTTGAGAAATGGGGCAAACACCTAAAGGAAACAACTGTTAACAAAGTTTGGTATGGTTTGAGTTTTAAAGTGAATGGAAATTCTTCATACATGTAGTGAAATACTGATAGCACCTTAGAAAGCATTATTTGGTTGATACTGACCATTGAAATGTTTTTGAAAGGTAATGTCCAGAGAAATTTGCCACTTATCTGAGTGTGGTCTGCTGTTTGGGTGTGTTTTTCCTTTATTTAAGCAGAAGTTATATGGGGTTTCATTATTACCAACATATATATATGCCTGTTTCAATACTTATGGGTATTCATTGTGACTTAACTGTGTTTAACAGCTCTCACAATTTTAAAGAAAAGACCTCGCATAGTAAAAAAATAAATAAAGTTTATGCATTAATTATTGTAATGGTGTAATCCAGAGCAATTACATTGTTACCTTTGGTTTTTACTAACAACTGGCTGTCATATCTCTTTCAGAATATGGTAAAACAGAAGGCTTTGAGAGTATTAAAGCAGAAGCGAATGTAAGTTTCAAGCTTTCTTAATCCTTATTTAGTGAAATACTGTTTAGTTTTGGGAGGATTGGTACACTTGCCACTTCCTCTTCCATTTCTGTGCCATTTCTTGTGAGTATTCTTGCAAACAAATCATGGAAGAAATCATAGTCAGTTGTTTATAAACATCCAGTTTTTGATCTTGAAGTATCAAAGCTAAAAAAAAGTCAGTGTCAGCATGTCTGTGCATTATTTGTATATAAATGTTTGATATTTAATATACACACAATATTATATTATGTGCAGTACTGTTTTTGAATTAAAACAAAATGACTGGTAAATCACTGAAGTTGCACTTGATTTTCTGTCTTGCTTTTATATAGAGAGAGATGGGTATTGTTGCATGTTATATAAATTTCTACTTTACATGCATGAATCAGCATCACAGTAAGTTCTTTATATGCACAATCGATGGCTCCTTGGATCTCACTGGTATTCTTAACATTCCAGTTGGACCCAATCAGAGCACTCTATGGGATGAGCTACCTTTCTCCCATATTGCTGTGCCATTAGTAAGTACAGAAACTCCTCACTTAACATCGTCCCAGTTAACGTTACGTCGCTGATCTATTAGAGAACATTCTCATTTAAAGTTGCGCAGTGCTCCCTTATAACGTTGTTTGGCAGCTGCCGCCTTTGTCCACTGCTTGCAGGAAGAGCAGCCCATTGGAGCTAGCTGGTGGGGGCTAGGAACCAGGGTGGGCTGGCAGCCTCCCATAAGTTCCCTGAGCAGCAGCCGCCCAGCAGGCTATCAATTGCTGGGCAGTTCAGGTGTCCCTCCCTCCCACTGCCATGTGCTGCTCTTGCCCTCTGCCTTGGAGCTGCTCCCGGGAGCCTCCTGATTGCTGGGCAGGGGGTGGAGGGAAAGAGGGGTGCTGATGTCAGGGTGTCCCCCTGAACCCCACTCCTGTACCCCATCTCCACAGAGCTTGGGGGATGGGGGTGGGAACAGGGTGGAAGGAGCTTGCTGGCAGAAGCTGCTGTCTCAACTTGCTTATCTGCTTAAAAAGGCAGTGTAGTTAAAGTGGGGTCAGCGTACTTAAAGGGGCAATGCACATTTCTGTGTCTCACACACGTGTGTGTGTGAGTCTCTGTCTCTCACACATCTTCCCCCCTCCCCCCCCCGCACTTTGGAAAGTGGAGGGAATGGTGTGCTCCAGTGGGATAGCGTGCATTCATCATCATCTTCAGTTTCCCCAGGGGATGTTTGCAGGTCTGTTATGTCTCCTCCCTCCATTGGTCCTGCTTTGTAGAGTGTGAGGCTACATGAACAACAATTTGTTAACCCTTGAAGGCTCAGCCGAGTGCTAGTTCATCATTTACCAGCAAGGCATTCCCTGGGAAATATCCCTCCCACCCTCCCACTCCACCACCTCAACCAAGCTTCAAAATCATCATTGCCATATACAGTATTAAATTGTTTAAAACTTATACTGTGTATGTGATATGTCTTTTGTCTGGTGAAAAAAATTCCCTGGAATCTAACCCCCACTATTTACGTTAATTTTTATGGGGAAATTAGAGTCACTTAACATCGTTTTGCTTAAAGTTGCATTTTTCAGGAACGTAACTACGTTAAGCGAGGAGTTACTGTAATGCCCTCATCCCAAATTTGTCAACAAACCTTTATATCACAACAAAGCACACTATATAAGCCTGTGTAAACATGGGCATGCAGGGTTTCCAACCATCTAAGCAAAAGTTTAATTCTGCATTCAGAAATAGCTTTATCAGGTAACAGACATAAATACATAGTCATGTTCAATGGCCCCTAGAACAAAATTAAAATGACTATTACTGAACACTGTTTATAAATAAGTAAAGAGCAAAGATTGCCTTCTATTTTTGTTTCCAAGTTTGAAAAGTGCTGTTTCTCTCAGGTATCTTGTGAATTTCATTAGGGTTACTTACAAATTGTATGACATACAGTAATGTTTTAAACACAGCATTTGTAATACTTTAACAGGTATGAACAACAGCGGGATAATCTGTCACAGCAGTCTTTTAATATGGAACAAGCCAATTACACCATACAATCACTGAAGGACACAAAGACAACGGTATCAGTATATTCATTTCAAGTTTGCTTTATTTATAAGTGCTGCAGTAGATACAAGCATCTTGTTTGACTCTCTTTCTAGGTTGATGCTATGAAACTGGGGGTGAAAGAAATGAAGAAGGCTTACAAGCAAGTCAAAATTGATCACATTGAGGTGAGCATTTGTACTGCTTACTACTAAACTATCCAAATATACTGTTAAAATGCTCAATAGTGACTATTACTGTGCGCACAAAGTTTATTTGGAATTAAATATTCATTGCCTAAACCAGAGAGAACAGTGAAAATGAGCTAACTGCACAGCTGATTGCTTCAGTCAGAAATGAGCAGCTTCACAGCTTTTGTTAAAGATGAAACTGATCTGATTTTCTACACACTGCTAATCCTGATCATGTGGATTTTAATTCCTCTGACTGCACAACCCAGCACTTGGCTTTCAATTCATCTAACTGAGTTATCCCATGGAACTACCTCTCTGCTCCAGCCACTTTTTCCTCCCAAACTTTGATGATCTGCTCTGGTAATGTGCTCCTCCCACTTTTGCTTCCTAATGTTCTTCCATGTTACCTTTGTTTCTTCCCTCCTTCCAAATCGGTTCACCATGTTCCCAACCTCTCCTCCAGGTACCTCCTGAAAAAACAATTCCAAGAGGTCTACAAGGCCTAGTCCTTCCCTAAGAAGTTTTTTACTAAATAACTATGACTTTGCCCCAAAAATAAAAGTGCAAAGGTTAAAACACATTCTAAATGTGACGGCTACATCATCTTTTTGGTGTATTCTATCACCGTTTCTTTGTTTATGCACAGTGTCTACATTGTAAGCCCTTTGGGGACAATGCTTGTTGTCTTACCTGCATAAGCATTTAGTGTAAGATATACACTGACATTTGTATTTATTTTTTTTTAATTGATTGACTTCATCATGGCACAACTCAAGTTAGTCCTCATTCTTTAGAACACCCACATAAGCTTCTGGCTTCCTCAAATTTCTGTACTTGAGGTTGATTCTTTCCAGGCCTCCCAATTAGTGTTTTCATATTTGTTAATTACAAATATGGATATATCCTTAGCACTGAGCATAAATGTCACTATGGCTTTCAATTTTGGGTCTCTTCTTCCTTGTCTATAAATTGTTAAAAACCCAAGTGTCTGAGCTGAAAATGCTGATAAAACAAGAGTTTGATATACAATACTGTACTTGGAATTGTGGGAAAGACTTCATTGTCTTCTAGCTAGACCAGTGGTCCCCAACCTTTTCATCTGGCAGGCGCCAGACGAAGGACCGTGGCAGCGGTCGAGCATCCGCCGAAATGACACCGAATTTCTGCGGCATTTCTGCGGCGATGCCTCTCAATGACGTCGCTTGTCGGCGGCAAGTGGCGTCATCGAGAGGCGTCGCCGCCTAAATGCCACAGAAATTCGGCGGTGACGCCTCTTGGGCACTGCATTGGGGACCCCTGAGCTAGACAATCATCCTAATGTGGAACTACTTCCATCTTCTTAACTCTGTTATTAAATATAATAATGCTTTGAATTGTCCCATAATGTCACTGGGCTGATCACTTCGTATATGGCTTTTAATATCTGACCAGATGTAGCATTTTCTGTGAGAACAGCCATTCCCAAGTCTACTGGTTTTTGGTGTGTTTTGTGAAATCCTATCTAATCACATTTCACCATTCTTCCTATCCATGTTGGTTCTGTCACGTCACTCTTTCAACTACTTCTGATCCTGCCTCCCCCTTCATCAGTGGCATGAGTTTCACAGCTAACATTCCTGCTCTGATCTCTCATGCTTTAAATGTCCTTTCAGTCCATTCTAGATGCTTCTGACCCCATTCTAGAATGTCCCGCCATCTAATATGGCTTTGCCATTGGTTTTGACTGTCTTCATTTGCAGTCTTGGAAGTTTAATGTCTGTTTTAGTATGCAAAGAGTCTATTAAGCATGCTAGGAGACTTTAATCATTTGATATGAATATAAGTGAGGAAAAAATGGTCCCTGCACTTCCACACTAGAGTTCAGTATATGAAATTTAAAAAAAAATCTAGTTTAGTTTTGCTTTTTAGTATGTGCCTCATATCTTCCTTCTGCAAGCTAGATTCTAGTTTTTTAAGTCTTTTAAATTCACTCCTTGAAGTATAAAACAGCCTGCTACGTTCAGAGATTTTTGGTGCCAGTTCCCCTCCCTCTGTTCTAGTCCATTTATATTTTATTTTATTTTTTAACTGCTGAGAACCCGGAGGATTACACCAAATGCATAATTAACACAATATTCTAATTTTATAACAATTTCAAGCAGGATTTATAAATTAAAATGACTCATCAGAGTAGCTTGTTCTGCAACATTAGCTCCTGAATTACTTCTGAATTTCAGTGTATAGTTATAGTTGAATCAGCTTGTAACTGCAATTGGGACAAGTTTAACTTTGTTACTATTACAGGACATACAAGACCAATTGGAGGATATGATGGAAGAAGCCAGTGAAATCCAGGACGCACTGGGTCGTAGTTATGGAACACCAGAGATTGACGAAGATGATTTAGAAGCAGGTTAGTGAGTATAGGAAGATTCTGTGGTACTTTTAGTTTCTGCAAGAGCACAGTTTCTTAGTTTTTGATTTGTTTTTTTTTTCCCCCCAAGAAATTAGCAGATAGCTGATTATTTTTAACTCGGAAGTTGCACAGGCAAAAGCACAAGTTAATATATTAAATAACTAACATTTATAGAATTTTGTGGTTACTGAAGAAAAACACCTTTTCCATGGGGTTAATTCTAGTTTATCTGTAGTGCTTTTATGTATGACTAATTGTCTTGTTAAGTAACATCCATTTGTTTGGCTCAGATATAGATGGCTGTTGCTTCTTTATTGGAGCAGCTTCCCTCTCCCTCAGCTTTCTGAATATGAATCCTTCCTGCATTGTCAGATGTTGCTTAGTGCACAAACAATGCTCCACCATCCCTGTCTATCCTGGGCTGTTGTTTGCATGTCCTCTTTGTTGTGAAGCCCCATTTGGGCTTTTAAGGGCCCAAAAGCAAGCTATTCTGCTGGGTAGGAAAGATAGAAAATGGGGCAAAAGACCACCTTGGCTTAACCACGAGATCTTGCATGATCTAAAAAATAAAAAGGAGTCATATAAAAAATGAAAACTAGGTCAGATTACAAAGGATGAATATAGGCAAACAACACAGGAATGCAGGGGCAAGATTAGAAAGGCAAAGGCATAAAATGAGCTCAAACTAGCTATGGGAATAAAGGGAAACAAGAAGACTTTTTATCAATACATTAGAAGCAAGAGGAAGACCAAGGACAGGGTAGGCCCACTGCTCAGTGAGGAGGGAGAAACAGTAACAGGAAACTTGGAAATGGCAGAGATGCTTAATGACTTCTTTGTTTCAGTCTTCACCGAGAAGTCTGAAGGAATGCCTAACATTGTGAATGCTTATGGGAATGGGGTAGGTTTAGAAGATACAATAAAAAAAGAACAGGTTAAAAATCACTTAGAAAAGTTAGATGCCTGCAAGTCACTGGGGCCTGATGAAATGCATCCTAGAATACTCAAGGAGCTAATAGAAGAGGTGTCTGAGCCTCTAGCTATTATCTTTGGAAAATCATGGGAGACGGGAGAGATTCCAGAAGACTGGAAAAGGGCAAATATAGTGCCCATCTATAAAAAGGGAAATAAAAACAACCCAGGAAACTACAGACCAGTTAGTTTAACTTCTGTGCCAGGGAAGATAATGGAGCAAGTAATTAAGGAAATCATCTGCAAACACTTGGAAGGTGGTAAGGTGATAGGGAATAGCCAGCATGGATTTTTAAAGAACAAATCATGTCAAGCCAATCCAATAGCTTTCTTTAATAGGATAACGAGTCTTGTGGATAAGAGAGAAGCGGTGGATGTGGTATACCTAGACTTTAGTAAGGCATTTGATACGGTCTCACATGATATTCTTATCGATAAACTAGGCAAATACAATTTAGATGGGGCTACTATAAGGTGGGTGCATAACTGGCTGGATAACCGTACTCAGAGAGTAGTTATTAATGGTTCTCAATCCTGCTGGAAAGGTATAACAAGTGGGGTTCTGCAGGGGTCTGTTTTGGGACCGGTTCTATTCAATATCTTCATCAACGACTTAGACGTTGGCATAGAAAGTACGCTTATTAAGTTTGCAGATGATACCAAACTGGGAGGGATTGCAACTGCTTTGGAGGACAGGGTCATAATTCAAAATAATCTGGACAAATTGGAGAAATGGTCTGAGGTAAACCAGATGAAGTTTAATAAAGACAAATGCAAAGTGCTCCACTTAGGAAGGAACAATCAGTTTCACACATACAGAATGGGAAGAGACTGTCTAGGAAGGAATATGGCAGAAAGGGATCTAGGGGTTATAGTGGACCACAAGCTAAATATGAGTCAACAGTGTGATGCTGTTGCAAAAAAAGCAAACGTGATTCTGGGATGCGTTAACAGGTGTGTTGTGAGCAAGACACGAGAAGTCATTCTTCCGCTCTACTCTGCACTGGTTAGGCCTCAACTGGAGTATTGTGTCCAGTTCTGGGCACCACATTTCAAGAAAGATGTGGAGAAATTGGAGAGGGTCCAGAGAAGAGCAACAAGAATGATTAAAGGTCTTGAGAACATGACCTATGAAGGAAGGCTGAAAGAATTGGGTTTGTTTAGTTTGGAAAAGAGAAGACTGAGAGGGGACATGATAGCAGTTTTCAGGTATCTAAAAGGGTGTCATCAGGAGGAGGGAGAAAACTTGTTCATCTTAGCCTCTAAGGATAGAACAAGAAACAATGGGCTTAAACTGCAGCAAGGGAGATTTAAGTTGGACATTAGGAAAAAGTTCCTAACTGTCAGGGTGATTAAACACTGGAATAAATTGCCTAGGGAGGTTGTGGAATCTCCATCTCTGGAGATATTTAAGAGTAGGTTAGATAAATGTCTATCAGGGATAGTCTAGACAGTATTTGGTCCTGCCATGAGGGCAGGGGATTGGACTCGATGACCTCTCGAGGTCCCTTCCAGTTGTAGAGTCTATGAATCTATAAGTTTTTTCCTTTTCAGAGTAGTATTTGATGGAGGGATTCTGTCAGTTGGCCCTGTGACGGGATCCCCCTGGGGTGTAGCCTGAGACTGTGGGACCACTATGCCCCCTTAACTCTCTCTAGCCTGGGCTGTCTCTCACAATGCCTTGCTAGTACCAGCAGCAAACCCCTGCAGGTGTTGTTATTGCTCAGCACAACTCCCCCACCCAGCTAGATTGCATGAATTCTCCCAGAGCCACTCACGAATCGCACAGGGAAGGGCACCAGCCAAATCCCTCCCAGCACTGTACCTCACGAATAGAGCGTCTTGCGCTGCTCAAGATGGGCGATGCAAATGTATCAATGGAAAGTGGACATACACCAGCCTTTGCAAAACCTGAGGAGATTTACCACACACTTCAGGCAGACTCACTGTGAAGATAAACAGTAACACAAATTTATTGACTACAAAAGATAGATTTTAAGTGATAGGCAAAAAGTCAGTTAGTTACCAAAAGAAAATAAAATGTAAGCACACAGTCTAAACTCTCTCAACCCTATTAGACTGGGCAACAACTAGACTAAGCAGTTTTACATCACCCCACTGGATATTTTAGTTCATAGTACACAGATTTCACCCTTAAAATCTGGGCCAGTCCCCTCAGTTGGAGTCTTCAGAGTGTCCTTGTTGCTTGCAGTGTAGGTGGGTGAAGGAGAAAGGCCAAGCATGAGCCCCTGTGTTTGATTTTTATACCTTCAATCCACATGCTTGAGAACACAAGTCCAGGCATGTCTGGGCATTGCCGAGTCTCCAGGCAAGGTTGAGCAATTCCACTGGTGTGGTCTCATGCACACGAGTCATTGAATTGTAGCTCCCATGCTGGACAATGGTTGTTGATGGGTTTATTGATACCCCACCCAGGTGTTGGTTACTTTCCTTGCTGTTGCCTCTGGGGAGCTAATATCTGTCTGATTCCACAATTTACATTATGTTTTAGTAACAACCATATGATGATTTACCATAATTTCATATGCATTAATGATATACATATATGATAAATGACTTTCCGCAGATCATAACCTTTCCCCGATACCTTACAAGGCATGCTTTATATGTAAGATCACGATTGTATAAAAATGAGGAATATGGGAGTTACAGGGTGCTCCCCCAAGGTACAAAATATCTCAGCCCCTTTTGCATGTTTCTCCAGCTGCCCTGTGGCACATCTGCCCTGGCAGATGCTCTGGTTTGGTTTTGTTCTTAACACATTCCCCAGTAACTTTCTTTACATATATTTTTATTTTTCCTTGCCAAAGAAATCCCTTGCTTAATTTAACATCACTGTGATCAATCAGTCCTTCAGCCCTCATATAGCTGTAACATATGTAATGTAATTCAATTTCAGAACTGGATGCCTTAGGTGATGAGCTTTTAGTTGATGAGGACAGTTCCTATTTAGATGAAGCTGCATCTGCTCCAGCAATTCCAGAAGGCACTCCTACTGACGCAAAAAACAAGGTGGGCCTTTTCCCCTCTCATTTAATAAATGTACAGTAAAATGTGTTTTAATCAGTCACTCATGAAACTGATAAAGCTGTTGCTTAATGGAAAGCCTTAAAGGTGGAGCAGAATTGTGCTTAGCATGTTTGGAGATGATTAGGGGTAGTCTCTTGTATAAATTTCACTTGTATGCTTTGGGAGGCCAACTTTATTATACAAACTATTTCCCCATAAGGTACTGAGTGTAGTTAGTTGAAAGGGCTGTCATAATGTACTTAGCATTTTTACATGTTTTTTTCAAGCAGATCTAAACCAGCATTTCCAATGCTTTTCCAACTTTTTTCACATAGCTTTTGTATGTAAGCATATGTCATTTGTCAGTGGATTGATGTTCAGTTTTCACTTTTTTGGACTATAATAAAATCGATAAGTGAGGTCGGCTACAGAAAATACTGATGCTCCTATTTGGTCTTGTAACTCCAAACTATAAAGTAATCTTAAAGGTTGTATACCTAATTGATTAAACTCTCTTTTTTTTCCCCTATAGGATGGTGTATTGGTGGATGAATTTGGACTGCCACAGATCCCTGCTACATAAACATGCATTTTTAGAGCACATTGGAAATGGCAAGTTACGTCTTACAAATCAAATTAGCAAAACATTTTTTGAAATCCTGGAAAACTTGCCTTTTCAGTAAAACCTTAATATCACTACATCTTAAAATGCAATATGAATGGCTGGTGGTATTTCCTTTCTTGGAAGAAAGTTGATATACTACTGACTTTTCTATTAGAGGAGAAAAATTGGCACAGCTTCCTTCAGTGGATGCATTCAGTCTACTAGGTTTTGATTATCCAGTGTTTTATGGAAGAAATAGTACATGAAAAATAGTGGTGGCTGTTAATAGTTGAGCTTTGTCTTGATTTGATTTGTATTATATTTCTGTTTTCTGAAACAAACTAAGACTATGTGGCTGCTTACCTTCTGTAAGATAGCTTCCTTATTACTTACTGTACTGATTTAATAACAAATGGATGCATTTTTAAGAATACTTCAGTTCTGAGACTTGATATTGTATTTGTAACTCTTAATTACAGCTGTAACAAATAAATATATACAAAGGTTATCTTTAACCTTATGTATTCCATTTTGACATAAAAGTTTATACCATAGAGTAGCTTATCCTCTTGTGTGGTGTTTTTGATAGCAGTTTTAACCTGTTCCTTGTTTTCATCAGTGTCATTCAGCATTTGAGCATAGGCCTTCCATTAACATGCTTGGTCTAAAGCTGGAGGTTGGTCATGATCCTCAAATTTCTCCACCCTTTCATATATCTCCCTTTTAGAATTCCAAAATAACATTACTGTAAGACCATTGCTACTGCTGTGCTTCTCCTCTTGAGTTGTCATGAGTTGGAGCATTACAGCTTTCTCTGACCACTATTGCTCTGTAGATTGTCCAGCAAAAAGTGGTTATACAACAAATGGCCATCTCCCTTTCTTTGGACCCATTGGCCAGAAGAGAGAGTACTCTCAAACTCAAATCTCTTCTAGTGAAGATTGTATTGCCAAGCCTTGTAGCAGACTCTTTCAGAAGTCTATGGCCCAGATAGTTTTCCATTTTTATCAGGAATGAAGTATACAAATGTTTGTTGTACAGAAACTGAAACTTATTTATGCTTAATAAAGATATTTTTCCAACATACATTTTAAGAACACATCCCTCCTTAATTGTAATCGGCAGTTTGGTTAGAAAAAGTAAACGTATTCATATGTAATCAAAAATACAAAATAGTTTACCTGTAACCTTAGTTCTTGCTAGTAAGTTTTCCTTCAGCTAAACAATCAAGACATCATCATCATAATAATAACAATAAGCCTTAGAACTGTTAACTGGTTGGGAACAGAGAGCCCTCAATTAATAAACTTGTACACTAGAGAACTGTTGCCTGGAATAGTCTACACATGTGACATTTTCTTCCCATAAGAGAAACTGAAGGCAAAGAATAGAATTAGTTGCAGTACACATACCCTTCCTAAATCTAAGTGGTGCTGAACATAGCTAAGTACTGTACCTAGTATAAAGCAGAACTTTAAATTGTCAGATTTCAAAATCTGTTTAAAATAACATAGATGGAAACTGGATTTTAGATCAAATTGTTTTGGACATGTATATGGCATTTTATGTAAATCATCTTTTGTTAATTTAATCTAAAGAAATGTAAATAAAACATTGTATTACAGGATTGATATTTTTTAACTATTCAGTGTGGAATCAAATATTTTACACAGATTGTGAAGTGACGACAAAAATTAGATATCTTTAGGATCACTGTAAATCTGTGTTCCCGTTGCATTAGTTGTTGGCTAACTCCAGTTTACTGTGTATGAGACTCCAGTACTGTCTGGCCAGGGGAAGCAAATAGTTCCATAGAATATTGCCCTTTGAAACTGTTTGGAGGTTCTCTCATATATTTTAGACTTATGATTTAAGTTAGAGAAAGAAAAGAGCTATTAGGCCATAGAACCCATCTCCCACAATAGAGGACCCATCAGAAAGTAAGGGTATGTTTACACTGCCCGCCGGATTGGCAGACAGTGATCAATCCAGAGGGGTCGATCTATTGCGTCTAGTGCTCTCCTGTCGACTCCTGTACTCCATTGCCGCGAAAGATGCAGGCAGAGTCGACGGGGGAGCGGCAACAGTCGACTCACCGCAGTGAAGACACCACGGTTAAGTCAATCTAAGTATGTCGACTTCAGCTACGTTATTCATGTAGCTGAAGTTGCGTAACTTAGATCAATTCCCCTCTCCCCCCCTCAGTGTAGATCAGGCTCAAACTGAAATTGTATATGATTTTTAGCTAAATACCCAAGAATCATTTTTTACAGCAAGTAAGGCAAACTTCTGTTTGAGACATCTTAGAAAGCATGAGATTCCAATTACTAGCTTTAACTAAGTTAATTACTAGAGTTGGTCTAAAAATATAAAAGCAATCAACATTTCCATCCAACATTTTGGTGGAAAAACAATTTCAACAGAATTTTTGTTCCATTGTTGACCAGCTGTATTAATTACTGTATTTATTATGGAGTCGGGGGGAGATAATTTCTTATTGGACCAACTTCTGTTGGTGAGAGAGACAATTCATTAGCTTGTATCCACTCACTAAAAGAAGTTGGTCCAATAAAAGAGATCTCTCCCACCTTCTCTCTCTAGTATTCTGGTTCCAATACAGCTACAACACTGCATACAATGTATTTATTATGAACATTTCCTTCTTATACTTATAAAGCACGTTCCCATTAAAGTAAGTAGCAGTATGGGAAATGTTCCCTGCTTGTCCTTGTTTAGTGAAAAAAAGAAAAATCTAACCAGAGTTATAACAGTAAATAATTAAAAAAAGAAAAAAAAAAGGGGGGGGGGGTTTATATCCCCTCCAAGCTGCAGGGCATAAACCAATTTCTGACTACTGGGATTAGGAGGAAACCTCCTAGGGACATGTTACAATTGCCTACTGCAGGGCTTCTTGTACCTTCCTGTAAAGTTGCTTGTACTACCTGCTTTTGGAGACAGGATATTGGACCAGATGGACTGCTGGTCAGATGTAGTATGGTATTTCCTATGACTGCTGACCGATCAGGTTGCTTGGTGTTTTTCAACAAGTTATCCATTTGTTGTAGTTTAAGTGCTAAAATAGTAATGTCAACATATTTTTTTCTGAGTTGCTATGAAACTGACTGTTGGTGTAATCATACTTGCACTTTTACTGTGGATACTCCAAAGTGCTTTTCTTGTTTATAAATGGAAATGCTCTTAATAATGAACATGCCTGTTTCCCTCTGGGCAGCAATGAACAAAAGCAAGTGTACAATTGCATATTCTTGCCAATTAAATGTTATAGTAGCTCTCATTCAACTTTCAAATTTGCAGATGCATAATTCTTTGCCTTGATTTTTAGGTTGGCATAGGGTACCTTTTTGCTCTCCTAGTTAGGTGTATCTCAGTCTCCTTAAAATGTGCAAGTATCCAGAACTTTTTAAAAGAAAATTGATTTACACCTTTTGTGGGCATTTTCCCATTTTTATTATTATGGTGGTGTTAACTCTGTATATGAGGATTAGAAAAATTATCAGTGTTCCAACTTCACACTACAGTACTAGAATGTTTCCTGTATCTTGCACTGATAAAATGCGAAAAGATCTATTAGAGAAGGTACCAAACAGGTCTGTGTTCCTAGAGTGCAACGACCTTAGGGTGGCAGTTCTAAAAGAGAAAAGTGCAGAAAACAAAAGTTTTTTTTTTCATGGTGGATCAGTTTTATTCCCTACATCATAGGGGATGACAGATCTTAGCTACAACAGAAAGCATCCAGGGGCTTCAGTTTGGTCAAACAGTTGTAGGCCATAGCTCAGGAAAGCACAAATTGAACTTTAATTACCGGCTGATCTATCAGCCCTGAGGCCCCAATCCTGTAACGATTTAACCCTGTGAGTGGTGTCATTGAAGCGAAGGGGATGACACCGTGTGCAAAGTAACACACAAGCGAATTGTTGCAGGATTGAGGACGGTTCAGGGAGTCCTGGGCCCTCTAGCAGGGGGCTAGAGCATCTCCCTGTCCCTCCTGGGGCCATGAGCGGAAGAGCAGCAAGCGGGGGTGAGGCAGGCGGGCGGGCTCCACATTTGCACGCCCCGAGCATTCAAAACCTGAGTCCGTCAGCCCCCAAGCGCCAGGAGCCGAAGAATCAGACGCGAGGGCCCGATTTCCGGCGCGCGCCTGGCACCGGCCGGGACCGGCCTCGGGGCGGGGGCCCGTGCGAGGCTCCCCGGGGTCTGTGCTGGCGGGGGCGGGAGGCGGCCCGGGGTTGCGTCACCGCCAGGGGGGTGGGGGGGACCGGGCTGGACTCGCTTCCGGTGTCCCCGGCAGCGGCTTCCGCGGGGCTGTTTCCGGCGCGCCCCGGAGGCACTTGGTGGCGGCGCGTCCCTGCACAGGCGGCGGCGGGCGGAGATGGCGGCGCCCGGGACCCCGGTCACCGTGACCGTCACCTACAGTAAGAGGCGCTCAGGGAGCGCGGGGCGCAGAGGCCGGGTCGCCGCTGGCTCCGGCCGGTGTCACTAGGGATCCGCCCCGCCCCGGCCCCGGCCCCGGCCCAGCCCGTTCGGCTCCCGCCGTCGTGGCCGGGTGGGGGAGCGCTCGCGGCCCGCGGGTGGGAGCCGGGAGCTTTGCGCCCAGAGCCTGGTCCCGTGTCCCCAGCGATCAGCGCCGCTCTCCGGCTCGAGATCTCCCCCGCGTCCGTCCGTCCGTCCGACCGGGCCCGGCCTGTGGCTCCTGTAGCGCCGGGCCACGCGGTGCTTCAACACCAGATCCCGCAACCCCACAAGGGCTTGGCACCAGCCGCACAAAATCCTTTTTGCTTTGCCTTGGTATGAATAGTGCAGCGGCAGAAGCCCAGATCTGGGATCGTGGTCTCCTTGTGCCAGGTGCTCTATACTCAAGGAGGAAGAGAGAGTCTCCCTAATAAATATTTGAAACAAAACTAATAACCTAGGCACTGATCCTGGGGTCGGGTCCCTGTGGGTAGACTCCTCTGCCCGTGTACAACCAAACTAAACTCAACAGTAACATGGGAGTTAATGCTCTTTTTTTCTGAATATATGCCTAGCCAACTGACAAAAACAAAATCAAGATCTTTTTGGAAAATGTGTCAACAGTTTTGATGTATTTAATAAATACAGGGAGCAAGTATGGCCTTGTGGATAGAGCAACAGCTACCTGGGTGTATTTGTGCAAATCACTTCACCTATCTGCCTTTATTTCATTGTCTGTAAAATGGGGATAAAGATATTGACCAGCTTTTGTAAAGCTTTTTAAGATCTACTGATGAAAAGCGTTATATTATTATTACTTATATTGTGAAATACCCACGCAGGTAAACAGTACTTGATTTATGGTAGAAAAAGAAATCAGACAAGAAAAACTCATAAATTTCAAGAAGGCTGATGTTCCTCCTGACAAAAAGGATATAGGCATCTGGACTTTTAAATTAATCATTGTAGTACAATTGTGTAATGATCTAGATATTTAATCTATTGACAGGAGCTTTTTGCTGCAGTTTCATTCTTGTTGACTTTATCTCATGTTTACAAAGTAGGGCCCCGATCCTAGAGTTGTAGGTGTGTGTGTGAGGGCTTGGCTGCACTTGCGAGTTACAGCACATTAAAGGAGCCCTGGGCGCATCAGCTCACTACCTGTCCACACTGGCAAGGCACGTAGAGCGCTCTGACTCCACGGCTACAGCGCTCCTGGTATTCCATCTCCGCGAGTAGAATAACATTTGATGCTCCCCCGCTGGCGCGTGTAAACGAGGTGTTGCATTACTGTGCTCTGATCAACCTCCGGAAACATCCCATAATCCCCTGAAGTGGCCACTCTTTTCATTGTTTTGGATATGCCCTTTGAACGCTCCATTTAACAGAGGCTTCCTTATCTGCTCTGAGACAAAGCAACCATTACTGTGGAATGCTGTGTGTGAGAGAGAGAGAGGCGGGGAGGGGGAGGTTTGCTGCTGTCTGAACTTACAAGACAGCATGCTGACATGCTCTCAGCCCCCCCAAAACCCACTCTCTCTCCCCCCACATACACACAACACACTCCCTGTCACACTCCACCCCGCCCCCCCATTTGAAAAGCACGTCGCAGCCACTTGCATGCTGGGATAGCTACCACAATGCACCGCTCTCTGTGGCCGTTGCAAGAGCTGCTAATGTGGCCATGCCAGTGCACTGGCAGCTGTCAGTGTGGACAGACTACAGCACTTTCCCATCTGCGCTCTACAAAGGCTGGTTTAACTCAAAGTGCTCTACATTTGCAAGTGTAGTCATGCCCTAAGTGTCTGTCAATAGCAATGTTGTGTTTCTTTCAAGTATCCTGGATTATAATCTGTTTAGGGCAGGATTGACTCTCTTTGTTTGATTAGTGCCCAGAGTAATGAGGCACCAATTCTGACTGGAGTCTTTAGCACTGTAATGGAATGGTAAACCATATTATACTATTCAGCCACAAAGACTGTTAAAGGATCTTATAGTGAACATATCTGGCGTGTATTTCTGAGCAGTAAACTCTGTAATCAATGTATATCTGATACAGGAGCCTGACCTTAGTAGCAGCCTTGCAACCTACCATATGTAAGTACATGGCAGGTATCAGAAGTTAACTAATGCCAAAAGAGAACAAACAGAAGTTATAAAGCAACCAAGGTTGCAGAGAGAGGGAACAAAGCAACAAAGGTTGCAGGATTTCATCAGTATGGCACTTTTCAATGCCTCACAGAGCTTCTGCTTTGACAGGCCTTCACAATGGACAGTCTGGAAGCAGTATTTTACAAGATTTCAAATTGCTACAAAGCTCCACCAAGAAACTAGAGATATTTAGTCAGTTTCTTTAATCTGAGTGATGGGGAAGCAGGTAGAGCATATCTTTAAATCCTTTGACTTTACTGAAGACAGTCACAAAGATGACTGTGAGAGGATTCTAGCTATGTCTGATGCATACTTTTTACCTCAGAGAAATGTAGTTTATGAAAGAGCATGTTTTCACCAGAGAATTCAGAAACCAAGGGAAAATGTTGAATATTTCATGAGAGCTCTGAAACTGCAAAACTTGAACGTATCAGAGACAGGCTGGTTTTTGGGTTAACAGATAAAAATCTTTCACAACATCTCCAATTGAAGATAGACTTCACTTAACCCTAGCCACAGGTACATAGATATTAAAGTAGCCTGAACTAATCAAACATCAGGGCAAAAGTTAGGAACAAGGTCAAAAACCGGAAATTAGCTTAGAAGCTGTAAACAGACACTTGAGTGCTAAGAGTCATTATCATAAAACACCTGAGGCAAGGGGAGAGAACTTTCCAGGCTAAGGGGAACAAATTCCAGCCTACATGCACAAGGCATGGGAAAAAATCGTATCTCAAACTGTATATGGAAACTAATTGTGGGTTGTTTTTTCTCTCTCCTTTTTTTCCTGGGTGGGCAGGTTTCCCTATCACATTAGCATGTTTGAAGGCAGGCAGTCAAAGCAGAAGGCTCCAAGGTTGAATGTGATATCCCTACTGATCAAAATAATGATCGACAGATCTTGTTAATTACATGGTTTTTTATTATGGTATAGAGAATGGCAAGAAAAGGGTATTAAAGAGTTAATGAGTGAGTTAGTAGGAAAAGTGTGACTATAGAGAGCAGGAGAGGAAGGATGGAGAAGAGCATGGAGAGTGAATTTGTCACCAGGGACTTTGAGGGAAGTGGGATGGAGCAGATTGGAATAAACAGCTAATCAGTAGACGGAAAATAATGTGCAGAGGCCAAGTTGTAAAATACAGTATACTGGTATTATTGTGTGTGGTGGGTGAGGGACAGCGGCTCCCGTTGAGCCTCTTCCTGTATTGTTGATGCCCTGGCTATTAGCAACGTAAGTGTCTCTTTGTTCCCAGGGACCAAAACCATTCCCCAGAGCTCTTGATCTACTTCTCCCAATCTCAGGTAACTGGATGTGGCTTTTTGGGGACTGGTGTCAATCAAGTCTGGGTGAGCCTTGCCCATACTCTGCTACTCTAGGTCTTAAAAGTGTTTTTAACATATGGGAAATTCAAGCAATTCCCTGGTCATGTAGAAATATAGAAATTGCCAGACTGGATCACAGCCATAGTCAAGTTAGTCCAGTATATTGTCTCTTGACAGTGGCCAATACCAGCTACTTCAGAGGAAGATATAAGATACTTTCCAGTATGCAGTTTAACATACATCTCTTCCAGGGTATGAATATTACTGTCTAATCCATGTTTGGTTGGCTCTTGTTTGCTTCACCACTGCTGTCATTATTTTAAGAAAAAGTATTAAAATTAAACTGGCTCATAAAATTAAATGGTAGATTTAAAATAACAGGTGTTAATTTTGCTCTTGTGTCAGTCCAGCCGAGGGGAATTACTTTATATCCAAAGGTTTTTACATCTGTTACCAGGCTAGTATCTAGTTTGCACCTAAGAATGACTCTTCCATAATATGTTTCAACAAAAATTTAAATAAAATACAAGTCACTTGTCATGCATCTCATGTCATATCCTGCTTTTAACAAAATTTAATCAACCTTTCTCGGAATAGTTGCGTTGTGAAATATAGTAGCTCTTTAAATTGTTCTTACCTGTAATATAAAGGAGCAATTCGTAATTGCACAATGCCCTTGCTTTCAAAAATTACACTGCACTGAAAACAGAACCAGAGGTCAGCCAATGTCTCTGACCACTGCAATCACAAGAAATTGATTGTTCAGGATATGGTCAATTTAATTTTAATTACACACACAAAAACTGGGTTAAATGGAACGTTATTAAGGTTGCAAGGTCAAGCACTCAAAAGTAAGGAATGTCAGAATTAAGGTTGCCTTATTTGGCTGCCTTGTAAGTATGCATTTTGATAGTCTTTAATTACATTATCACATACTGTTTTTTTCACTTGAGCCCTGCCTCCTTCAGTGCACAGGGTGGACGTGATCTGGAGATAAATCAGGGTTCTTTAGTAAAGAAGGCTGTTATCTACAGAATTGCTGCCTCATTTGTTGCAGAAGTTGGAAGGTGTGTACGTATTGTGGAAATGGGGTGAGGAGAGGGGATGATGGCGGGCCTAGGCCTGACCATAGCTAAAGGCCCTCCGCCTTATCTGAGGGGAGGGACCAGTGGACACGGGCTGAATACTGGAAACAACAAATGAAAAAACAGGGATGGGAGTGAAGGTCATAGGGAAAAAATCAGGTAACCCGAAGGGGACACCGAGCGGAGATCCCCCGACAGTACTCACTGCTCCAAGGCATCTAGAGAGTCAGTGGATACCACCCACAGGAACTCTGCTCGGAGGTGGAACTGTACAAGTGAATGGAAATAGGCCCCACAGTTGCAGAGCACCTCCTTCTCCAGCTTCCTCCGCCTGGTATGATGGCTGGCCATCATGGCTGGCCATCTTGGCCAGCGCCAGCAGGAGGTTGGTAAGGAGGTCCTGCGAGTTTGTGGGGCCACAGATGGGGTGTGCAAAGATCAGGAGGTGTGGGGAAAAATGCAGCCAGAACCTCAGTAAGAGATTCTGGAGGAGCTGGAAGAGTGGCTGTAACCTGACACACTCCATATGGGTGTGCGCCAGAGTCTCCGTCTTGCCACAGAAAGGACAGGTGTCAAGGGAGTTTGTGAACTGTGCTTATGGTTTCATGACGGAGCTTCCAGCTGATATCCCCAGTGGGCCATGGGACCAGCACAGAGTACAGACTGCCCCACTGGTATTTCTCACCCTCCTTAGGTAGCAACAAGTCCTGCCATTTGGTGTTGGGGTGGGACACAAGGGCAAGGAAGTGAAAGTATGAAGCATAAGCACATGCAGATGTTTCCTGGGCATGGTTCAGAGGCAGGCGGACTGGCTGGCTGGTGTTCAGCCAACTTAGGTTGCATGTCTGCCTCGGAGGCTTTTGGGGCAGGGGCCCGATGACAAGTTCCAGAGGGCCTGTGGTGAAAGGCAGGTGGGGAGCAACCTCCTGCAGGACCTGCTCAAGGAAAGCAAGAGAAGCAAGAGGCAAAGCTGGTCTCACCTCCTGGAGCACACGACAGGTGACATGGGGTGGACGGCCCCATACGCTGGCTAAGTGGTATCAGATCCCTCTGATTGTAGTCCAGGAGGTCTCCAACTTTGGTACCAGCCAGGACCAACTCCAGTGCACCAACGCAGTCTCCACCACCTGCACACATAGATGAGGGTTTTGTAGCAGGAAGTCCTCCCCCTCAGCGGCTGTTATGGACCTGGTCACGGAGACTAGCTTCCAGGTCTGTGGAGGTCCGGGTAAAAGACTGGCTGCTCATAGAGGTCTTGAGGGAAACATCTCAGGTGGAGATAAAAGAGCTGCCGATCATATCAGAGCCCTTGGAGGAAGAGGTGTGCCAGCACGCTAAAGATGTGTCTGCAGGGCCTGGAGGTGGAAGGCATGGAACTGGCTACGGATGCAGACCAGGCCCTATCCGCCCTCCCTCTTGCAAAGTATGTAGTGACTGAGGCAGGGGATGGCAGGAAGAAAAAGGGCAGTATCATGGTTAAGATAGCAGAATGCTGATCGAGAGAACTAGATTCTAACCCTGCCTGTGTCACAGAGTTCCTATGTGATGCCAGTCAAATCACTTAAACCAAACTTCTGCAGAAGTACAGGGCACCCACAGCTGCAACTGTGCTTTGAACTATAAGGTGCCAAGGCAACCTTAATTCTGGCATTTCATGAGTTTTGAGTTTGTGACTTTGCAACCATAATAATGTTCTTTTGTGTGTGTGTGTGTGTGTGAGAGAGAGATTTCCTAGCTTTTTAAAAACAAACTGAAAAGGCAGAAATTCCGTCATGTTGACAGTCAGCCAGTATGGTTGGACACTTTAGATCAGAAGTGGGCAAACTACGGACCGCAGGCCACATCCGGACTGCAGGAGCCTCCTGCCCAGCCCCTGAGCTCCTGGCCCGGGAGGCTAGCCCCCGGCCCCTCCCCCGCTGTTCCTCCTCGCCCGCAGGCTCAGCTCACTGCACTGCCGGCACAATGCCTGACCTGGTGCTCTGTGCTGCGTGGTGGCATGGCTGGCTCCAGCCACAGCCATGCCGCCAGCCACCAGTGCTCCAGACAGCGCAGTAAGGGGGCAGGGAGCAGGGCGGTTTGGATAGGGGGCAGGGGAGTTCGGGGTGGTGGTCAGGAGGCGGGGGTATGGATAGGGGTCAGGGCGGTCAGAGGGCAGGGAACGGGGTGGAATTGGGTGCAGGGGTCCTGGGGGGGGTCAGGAAGGAGGGGGGTTGGATGGGGTAGCGGGGGCAGTCAGGCAGAAGGGGTGGGTGGATGGGGCGGGGTCCCGGGGGGAGAGGGGGCATTCAGGAATGAGAGGACAGGTTGGATGGGGTGGCAGGGGGCAGTCAGGGATGGGGGTTCCAGCGGCGATCAGGGGACAGGGAATGTGGGGGGGTGGATGGGGCAGGAGTCCTGGGGGAGGTCATCAGGGAATCAGGTTGAATGAGGCAGGAGTCCTGGAGGGGGCATCGGGGGCCAAGAAGCAGAGGGGAGATAGGGGGCGGGGACCAGGCCACGCCTGGCTATTTGGGGAGGCACAGCCTCCCCTAACCTGCCCTCCATACAATTTCCGAAACCCTATGCGTCCCTCAGGCCAAAAAGTTTGCCTGCCCCTGCTTTAGATCCACCACCCAGATCCACCACTTGAGCTAAAGGAGTAACTGAAAACTGTAATAGGTTGTTATTCTCTATGTGAACCAGCACTAGAGGGGGATGAGACACTTTGCCAATGGGTTTCACAGATATTTGCTGATAGTAGAGTGCTAGTGAGACTCAGGAATCTTGTGCTCCATTCCCGGCTATGGAGGGAAGCATGTCTAGTGGGCACAAACTCTTCTGCCCGTTCCCATGCAAACTTGATCACTTCTGTCCCATTCCCTGTGACGCTTCCTGGGGATACCCAAGGTTGTGCAGCACTCTGCTACCAGCTGCAATTAGCACAAGGAAGCTTTGTCTGTACCTGCTGTGGGACAGTTCTCCAGTACCACCAGCCTCTGACAACAGAAGCACTGCCTTCCAGGCCTCCAGAGGCCCCACTCTGTCTTTACAGATTAACAATAGGCACTCTCCAACCCTCAGGTCCTCCGAGCATATAGAGTACCCAGCCTCCGATACACTAGACATGCAGAGAATTCTCAGATCCTCTGCTCCCAAAGGAACAGTACATCCCAGCTTACCAGTTACACCTTAGATCACCACTCCGCTTACTGCACAGCACTTAGATATGTTTATAGTTACAAACAAGACGTTTATTTAACAAAGAACAGAGATTCAAGAAGAAGCAAGTGAAATTAATGGAAACAAATGGTTACATATAAAATAAAATCATAATATGCTTCCTAGAGCCTAAATTTAACTAACAACAAATTCTCTCAAAGGCTAGCTCACCCAAAGTTTCTCTCCCAGCTTCAAACAGCCAGACTAGCTGTAATCTTCCATTCATAAAAAGCAAGCACGCTGGCAGCTTGTACCCTTGGTGAAGGATGCAGAGAGTGCCTCTGTCTCTGTTACAGTCCAAAAATTCATTGGTTTATTTCTTCCTGTAAACATCATCTTTTTGAAGATATACAACCCCTTTATTAGCATTTGGCTCAGACTATAAATGGGCATCCATTGTGAAGTATACAATATTCAATCTACATATAGCCAGAAAGGTAGATAAACAGATTATTTTCAGGCAGGAGATACTTATCACCTTCCAGTGACCAGCCCCACTCTGACATTAAGAACATAATGTTCAGTATATAAAATTGAACTCCTTACATATTATCCATACATACATTTCACAGTGAGGGCCAGAATGACCCAGACCTTCAGCAGAGATCTTACATGGCACTTTTTGGTGGACTAGTATGTAGGCACTAGATCCAGGGGATCCCTGTAACCCTTATGCATATCCCCTCCCACTTGTCCCAATCGTGTCTTCCCCACCATAGGCTTCTTGTCCCAGGCCCATCCTCTTCACCTGGTCAGTCCCAGTCCCTGCTTGTCCGGCTTTTCATCCCAACCCCAATCTCATTGCTCAGTCCCAGTCTGTGTTCCTCTGACTTCTCATATGAGCTCAGTCTCCTCCCCCTTCCCCCCAAGATTCTGGCTCCCAGTCCCATTCTCGTTGCCCAGCTAGTTGCAGCCCTAGTCTGTGCCCCCAGCTTCGAGTTACAGACAGACCCAGTGTCTTCCATGTTTCCCTCTTCCTTCTCCCCCCTGCAGTCCCCATCCTCCAGTCCCAGTTTCTGCCCTGACCCCCTCAGGTTCTTTGTCCCAATCTATTCCCCTGCCCAGGGCTGGCTCCAGACCCCAGCGCGCCAAGCACGCGCGCGGGGCGGCATTTTAACGGGAGGGTGGCAGGCGGGTCCGGCGGACCTTCCGCAGTCATGCCTGCGGGTGGTCCAACGGAGCCGCAGGACCAGCGGACCTCCCACAGGCATGACTGCGGAGGGTTCGCTGGTCCCGTGGCTCATGTGGACCTCCCGCAAGCATGACTGCGGAAGCTCCACTGTAGGCGCGGGACCAGCGGCACGTCTGCGGGAGGTCCCGTGAAGGCGCGGGACCGGTGCCCGGCAGCGCGAGCGGCGCGGTGCGCCGCCCTGCTTGGGGCCCCGGAATTCGTAGAGCCGCCCCTGCCCCTGCCACACACATATCCCATTGGTCTGGCTCTTGTTCCCTATGTATTTGAATCAGGCAGCTTTCTTCTCCCCATTGCCTGGGCCCAGCAGAGGGGTTATTGAGAGCACAAGAGACAGGGGCTCCCTGCTCTCAGATCAGGTGCCTGGCCCTGGACCTGGCACAACAGTCCAGAGCTGCAGCTGCAGAGAAAGTCCTGATCAGCCCTGAGCTGGAGCATGCTCACTGCAGATGGAATCTTCAGAGAATTCAGCTGCTAAAATCAAGAAGTCTACTGAGTCTGTGCAAGTTATGATTTTTCAGAGGGTTATAAATTGGCAAAATTTGGGTGGATTTACAAAAGACTCATCCCTACCACAAAGGCTATCCCCTGCCAGATTTCCAGTTCCTGCTCTAAAGAGGTCACTATATTTTTAAGAAATGGGCAAAACAATGTATTTTTTTCCTCTAGCCTCATTCTCAGAAGTGGCTGAACTGGTTGAAATTAAAAAAAAAAGAAATCCTTATCCTGAAGAGGACATTTGGCATGGAAAACTTCAGCCCAAATGGTTAAAGTGTGGCAAAGTTATAAACAACTGAATAAAGGGTCTTTTACAATGGGAAGTGTCAGGTAATCTTATTAATAGGTGATGCTACCCATCCTGCTTGTGAGAAATTCAAAGATATAAAACACCCTGTTTCTCTGTGACTAATTTCTAGAGAGAAATTCCATTTTAACACCAAATCAGATAGGTCAGTGTTACTGTAGTTAGGTTCTTAATCCCACATATATCCTGAAATAACATTGTTCAGATAACTGACCCTTTTCCTTCAGAATTCTGTCACAGTGAACTCTTCTGCCTCCAAGAGCAGAAAGATCAAAATATTCAACACTCCTGCAGTAATGGGAAACGTCTATTAATGTCAGCTGCCCAGAACTAAAAATACCACAACAAACAAAAAAACCCATCATTTGTCCTTGTTTTTCTCTTGTAACTTAATTCAGATAGTTATTTACATGAGGCTTGAAAAATCCATTCACTTGGAGGTTAGGGAGCTTTTTTGTGGGCAAGTACCACCAACTTTTACAGAACTGAAGCGTCCTTTTTTTTTAATTATGCATCCCTTCTGGATGCAAAGATAACATTCTGAACAAGAACTGAATGCAATCTGCTTTGTCTTTCTTCTCCCTGCATCTGCAGCTCAACAGTTTTAGTGCTTCAGCTGCTGCTCATAATTTCACTCTGGTGCTGCTAGGGAGGGATAACCACAGAGGCAGGCAGTAGAGCTATTCTGTAGGAAAGACCTTATTCACAACAGCCAGGAGACTGAGGAAATGGTGCCGAAACAGAGACTCCCTACCCTCCCAACAGCCCGGAGGTGCAGGCGTAAAACGAGAAAACAGAGACTGACATAAAAGACAGAGCCACCAGGAAGGAATTCCAGACAAGCACTCTCCCTTTTCCCAGCAGCTAGGAAGTAGAGAGTTGGCTTCTTACCTGGGCTTTATCCCTGGATAATGGGGTCTCCCCCATACTTCATACTGGACTATGACTAGGGCTTCGAGTCTTTCACGGAGGTCGCGGAAGTCAGGGATTCTGGGACTTTCCACGACCTCTATGACTTCTGCAGCGGCCAGTGTGGCTGCTCAGGGGCCCCAGGGACAGCCACATTGCTGAAGTGGCCCCGCAGCCAGCCACACCAGCTGCTGCTGGAGTGGTCCCAGTGCCAGCTGCACCGGCCGCTGCTCTGGCGGCCCTGGGCAGCTGGCCCCAGGAACCACCCAAGCAGCAGTCAATGCAGTTGACCCCGGGGACTACCTGAGCAGTGGCCGAAGCAGCCACTGCTCGGTGGCCCCTGGCAGTGGTCCCAAGGTGTCCATAGAAGCGGCGGGGGGGGGGTGGTTGGAGCAGCTATTACTCAGCAGCTTCCGGCAGCTCATGCCACTGGCCCCAGGGCACCCCCCTTGAGCAGCAGGACCCCTGAGCAGCAGGCCCCCTGGGACACCCCCACTTAGCAGCAGCCCTCCAGCCCTCCCCAGCAGTGCCCCCCCTCTCTAAGATTTAGTCAGGGATATTTATGGTATGTCATGGACAGGTCACTAAAAATACCCATGACTAAATCATAGCCTTAACTATGACCATCAGGTTTAGTCCTCTGGCTGTTAGGTGCCTGGCAAAAGTTAATGTGAGGGAGTGACAGAAGGTATGTATGAAGATGTGTGCGCACACATGCACATGGATAGGAATGAGAAGCTGATGGGATAAAGTAGAAAAGAAGTATACAACATAGTGTATAAATTATCTTCTGATTTTTCGATCCTGATGCATCACTTTGCGTTTGTCCAGCTTCAAATCCACGAGGCATTGCCTAGATCTAATTTTCTAGTATTTGATTTTTTTTTTAAGATAACTACCATTTAAGATATGAACAATTTGAGAATCATCAGTAAATGTTGCGACTCTACCGGGACAGTTGTACTTTAGGTCATTAGTAAATAAATTGACAAGCAAAGGTCCCAGTTTTAACCCAGGAGGTATTTCACCTAGTCACTTCTCTCCACTGCAGCCTACTCCCATTCTCAGTGAATTTATGATTATAGCCATTTAACCAATTTCCTGCCCAGTATATTATGGAGTGATGATAGTTGCTAAGGTCTTGACTGTATTTCCACTGTAAGCCAAAATTTAGCCATTGCCCCTAACATCCACAAAGGTCATTTTGGCCTAAAACTGGTCAGACCTGGGACCAAGCTAGACAGTTTTGACTAAATTTCAAATTAATTGGAAAAAAGATTCCTTAATTTGATAGACTTTTTGAACACATGTATTTTTTGCTACTTTTTAGCAAATAATTGGCAAAGAAGGAGAGAAATAGAACTTATTTTACTGGATTCCCTTGCTGACACAGCAACTCAATTTTGTGGATTAAAGTCAAATTTCAAATTTTTTTATATTGAGAATGTTGCTGGGGTTTGCAAGTAAATAACTGCTTAAGACATAACTTTTTTTTTTAAATAAAAAAGTAAATCTTTATCACTCTTCCTTGCAGAGATAGATCTAAACAAAAAGATTTTCCTAATTAAGTTAATTGTGGAGAGGGTTCCTCTCCTTCTATAGATCTCTAGAAGCCCATAGAAAGGGAGGAAATGCCCATTCTGATTTTCTCCCAGGCCCCTGTTTTAACCGATCTTCACTCCCTGTGAACCTCCTGAAGTCGATGGGCAGGGAGTTCTGTTCTTCCCACCTTAGATCCATGAGGGTGGAGGGTTGGAGAAAGCAGCAAGTATGAAAGAGGAGAGATTAGGGGACATGTTCCTCCTTCCTGAGGATTTACTGAGGTTTGCAAGAGATGAGACCTCTGAGAGAGCCAGAGATACCCTAAAACTTCCTGAGCCTTAGTTGACTTTTAGTCCCTATTTTGGGACAGGCTAAGGAGCCTATGTAAGCTCATCTGAGCCTTCTAAAATTTTGGGTGGGGCTTGATATGTCTCCTCAGCATTGCAGGAGTGGGACTTGGGTAAATCTCAATGGACCTTATATGGATGAGGTTTTCAGTTTTTCACAGGCGCTAAATATGCTGCTCGGGTTCAAGGGGAAGGAGTGTATCTGGGAGAGTAAAGAAGGGAGTTTTCATTTCCTCTTCTAGGTGGAGCAGTCAGGGGAAGTGGGGAAGGGGGTGATTGCTCCCCAGGCATGAGGGCTGGGGAGCAGTAAAAGGAGTAAATAGGTTCTTTGTTTTACTGATTTCCCCAAGCCTCCTGTCATCAACATTTCCTCCCCTTTTTGTGGACCTTAGGAGACCCAACAGGTTTCTGTACATTACAAAACCTGCTGAAAAGGAGCAATATTCCTGTGCTGCTCCTAACTCTGAAGAACAGTAGCCATGATCCTAAAGACTATTGAGGTTCTGATGGGTATGACTCCCTTTTTGTAGACCTTAGGAAATCTGAACCATCAAGGCTCTCTTCCGGGGGATGGTGGCTGGGAACAATATTTAGCTGGAGACTTTTGGCCTGTAGAACAAAGGCATGTTCCTTGCCCCCCCTTACCTCCCCTCCCGTTAGCAGGAGTAGGGCTCCTCACTTGCACAGCCTATGGTCGTCTAAAAAAAATGGAGAAAATTCCTATACAAAACTTCATGAGGTTAAGGCTGTAGACAGGTATTTGTGGTTGCAGTGAACATTGCCTTTCAAGATTATTAAAATTAAATATTAGATTCATTCAGCCTCATGTTTTCTAATTAAGGGTAAACCTAATTGTGGGTTGTCTTTTTTTCAGGTAATGAAAAACATACTGTTCAGATTGCTTCTCATCAGGAAGACAGTGAACCGACACTACAAGACATGGCTCTGCTTATTGAACAAGTCACTGGGGTTCCAGTTCCTTTTCAAAAACTGATATGCAAAGGTAGCTAATATTTAAAAATGTTTCTCGCAGGTATCCTAGATTTAACATTAAATACCAATTCTAATTCAGATGGGGATTAGTTTACCTATCTCTTTAGTATTCATTATATTAATCATATAACTTTAAATTCTCTTGTCAGTCCTTACTATTTTGACAGATGGATGGATGAGATGGGATGGAAGCATAATTAATTATAAGACTTCTGGATTTTATTTGAGTAGGCTTTTGCCAGGAAATCAGGGTTAAAGTCAGTTTCATACTTACTAGTTTAAAATGAAACTTGAGAATTGTTCCTGCTGCTTTCAGTCTCTTTACCAAGTCCATCAGCTGTGAGCCAGTGTGACTCATGGGAAGGGGTGGGTACATGCATCATCCAAAATACTGAAAAATAACCACTGGCAAAAAATTAAAGGCTTAATATATATTTATTTTGTAAATTTGATAGTGTAAATGGAAATCCCTGGAAAACGAAAGAAATATTTTGTCTACTTCATTTGGTATCGTACTTTTAATCTAATTCAGCTTGAAGTATACACAATTTGACTCGGTTCCTTTAAAAAAACACGCTAAAACGTTGGAAATTTTTATTCAAAATAGTTTATTTCAAAAGCACTTACTGCACAGTATTAAGTACTCATTTATGAAACAACAAAGCATTTTGGATTTCATACCCTAAAGCTAAGTTAGAAGCACTGCTTCTTGTTTTTAAGATGGCGTGTAATTAATAAAAGAATAATTTTCCTTTTTCCCTAGGAAAGTCCCTGAAGGAAATGGAACAGCCATTATCAGCACTTGGAGTTAAAAATGGTTGTAAAGTCATGCTGATTGGGAAAAGGGTATATGTCACCTCGTGAAGGCTCTTCCTTTGTTATCCTTATATCTGTTGATACTGCTGTTCAAGAGCTTAATCACTGCTTATGGTGAATCTGCTCAAAATGAGTGTCAGTGTAATGGAAGTGAAACAAGTGTACTGTGTCCATACCTATTTAAGTCTGCACTCTGTGTATGCATCTGGCTGTACACACAGTTCTTCATTCTCTTGTCCTACAATTAATAACTCTATGCACCCTGTTCATTTTTTGAAGGTGCATCATATGTAGGGCCCTACCAAATGCACGGTCCATTTTGGTCAATTTCATGGTCATAGGATTTAAAAAATAGTAAATTTTATGATTTCAGCTATTTAAATCTGAAATTTCATGGTGGGGTAATTGTAGGGGTCCTGGCCCAAAAAGGAGTTGTGGGGCAGTCACAACATTTTGGAGGGGGGAGGGGTTCAGTACTGCTACCGTTACTTCTGTGCTGCTGCCTGCAGAGCTGGGCCCTCAGTCAGTAGCTGCCATTCTCCAGCCTCCCAGCTTTGAAGGCAGCAGCGCAGAAGTAAGGATGGCATGGTATGGTATTACCACCCTTACTTCTATGTTGCTGGTGGTAGGGCACTGCCTTCAGAGTTTGGCATCCAGCCAACAGCCACCACTCTCCGGCCACCCAGCTTTGAAGGCAGTGCAGAAGTAAGGGTGGCAATACTGTGGCCCCCCTAAAATAACCTTGTGATGCCCCTGCAACTCCCTTTTGGGTCAGGACCCCCAATTTGAGAAATGCTGGTTTCCTCTGTGCAATCTGTATAGTATAGGGTGAACGCACACAAAAGGCCAGATTTCATGTGGGAAAACCAGATTTCACTGTCTGTGATGCATTTTTCATGGCCTTGAATTTGGTAGGGCCCTACTCATATGGTGAGTCCCTGCCTAATTTGTCATCCTACCAACATTCCTGAATCTCTTCTGCATTTCTGCTCTTTTCTGCCCGTATTGTTCAGGGACGTTGTGTAGAAAACTAGCTGTCGGTATTGACTCCGCTGTCAACCATTTACAGTGAATAGGGATATGATTATGTCACAGTGGTCACCAGTGTCATGGAACCCATGAATTTTTCCATTTATATGGTCCATGCTGCTGCACTTTAACAGCTTGTTAGTTTGCTTTGGTTAGCAGTTGCTCATTAACCATTTGTTAATTTGCTGTAATCTTGTCATGTTTCTAAGAGGACAAGAGCAAAGCGATCTAATGAACTGGTAGTGCATGGCTGCACGGTTCACATGGATGCCATGACCACAGCATGAATTATCTATTTTTTACCCTGTCTGTGCTGTGAATTATGCATAATTTTACCTTGACAAAATCATATCCCTAACAATGAAGTGGCAGCTGGCTTTGCTGATGTTACCAGCAGCGGGCAGGAAAATTGTTTACAGTAAGGAAGTTAAGCTTTATCATGAGGCAATAATGTTAATAAAACTATAAATTATTTGGTCCTTGGTTGGTCTTTCCCTTCAAATTAGTCTCTTACTGTTTTTATATGCAATATATCCGTTGCAATAGTGAGTACATTCATAATTGAGCATTATAAACTGAGAGAGCTTATTTGATTGAATACTGAAAGTTGGCAAGTTGATGATGCTGAACGTATGACAATAAGAGATGATGAAAGCATTAGTTTTTATGTTAAATGTTATCCCATTATCATTTAACTCAGATAGGTTTGTGACCTGACTGGTTTCACGGTAAATGTTTTATTTTGTCATTTTTTGAAAACTACACAGAATAGTCCAGAGGAAGAGGCAGAATTAAAGAAATTAAAAGATTTTGAGAAGTCAGTGGAACAAATTGCTAACAAATTGGAGGAAATTAATAAAGAGTTCACAGGCATCCAAAAGGTAAATGATTTTCTTGTCCTTACACCTCATATATTTGTACAGTGTACTCTCCTTACTTCAGAAACAACTACCATGTAATGTGGTATGTCTCTCCAGTGATGATTTGGTTTTTCACCTGTTAGCTCCACAGGTGACCTACTGAAGTTTTTCTAAATGTTAAACTTATTTCTGTGTTTCCAAAAGAGGGGAAAATATGTAGCTATTGGAAAAAGTAATTAGTACTGTATTTTAAACAAATTATGTCCTTTTGATCCAGAGATATACGAGCAATAATAATACTTAGCTCTTCTGTAATGTTTTCCGTTCAAAGCAGTTTTTCTGATTCCTTTGCCACTGAGTGATATCACAAGTACTGTAAAGAGAGGGAATGAAAATATAGATGCAGAAATGATTGATTCTTTCTGACATCTGTTTAAGCTGCTTGTGATGTCATTCACTGGCACAGAAACCAGGAAGTCTACCGTTCAGTTTTTTCAGGATTTTAAGGAAAGTGGTTATTAAATGGTCTTAATTTTTGTTGAAATTAATTGCAATTTTTTTAAGTAGTGGCATCAGGTTCTTTTTATTGTAAAAGTCCTACAGACCCTGACTGAGTTTGGGGGCCTATTGTGCTAGGAACTGTACAAGCACATAGTAGAAGTCAGATCCTGCTACAAAGACAAAGATAGACACAGGAATCTTCAGGAATCTTACAAAAATGTTCTGGGGATTTCTAAAATATCTTTAACTCATGGCTCATATATACGGCCATACCAATTTCATGGCCATGAAAAATGTGTGACAGAGCATGAAATAAACTCTTCCCCGTGAAATCTGATCTCCCCCTTGCTGCTGGGAGCGCCCCAGCTGGGGCGGTTTTAGCTGCAAGTCCCTGCCAGCTGCGGAGGGGCAGGACTTGTCCTTCTCTTGCATGGCAGCGTGGGCGGGGGGGAGGTACGGGGTGGGGGAAGATCTGATCCACCTCTGAGTGTCTCCCCATGCTGGGTTGAGACCGCCATAGTTACAACACTGTGAAATTTCAGATGTAAACAGCTGAAATGTGAAATTGACCAAGTTTCAAACCCATGAAATTTGGTAGGGCCCTATTCCTGTACTTTGGGCAAAAGTTGGCAAAATAATGAGAACACTAATGGGTTAATTGTCAAAGTGGTATGTGGATTTAGTTGCATGATTTCTGTCAACAATTCTGGAAATCAAGTGGCTTCCTGCACTGCATGGGGAAAAAATTAATAACCAAACTAATATTTGGCCAGACCCCTGCTTCATAAAAGCTGTGGTAGCTATGCTGTTGTTAAAGTTTATGGTCATTATATTGAATAACTTGTTTTGATGTGGGAGGTTTATTTGGGAGGACATATATAGAACTACATTAATGTTTGAAAGGGATATAAGGGAGAATGAAAGGTAGCCTACATTTTGGGGCTTCTACTTTCCCTTTTATTTTAAAAAGGGTCACTCTTCTTAAATTGAAAGCTTTTTTCCCCTCTAATGATAAAATTATTCAAACATCTAAATGAAAATTTTTGCACCAGAATTTATTTAATTCATATTTAAATAGCAGCACGTATGTTTTTAGGAATATAAAATAATTGTTATTCTTTTCATACAGGGCTTTCTAGCAAAAGATCTTCAAGCTGAAGCTCTTAACCACCTGGACAAGAGGATAAAAGGAACTGCTGAGCAGTTCATGAAGATCCTGGAACAGATAGATGCCATCGTGAGTAAATAGACAAAGGGATTGTATATTCCTCAAAACAAGCTTTTGGTTTGTTGCCTTTTAAAAGAACAGTTTGTTCTCTGTATGATATTTTTAAATACTAACAAAAATTTTATTTATTTATTTATTTATTTGAAAAATAAGTTAATTGGTTTGCTCCCTTTTTCTTCAATATCCAGTTCTTTTTCCTGTATGTCTTCAATGACCTCTTCATTTTGGTGTCCATGGCAGCTCCGATTTCTAAATGGTGACACTAATGCCTATGTATGCATCCCCATAATACAGAAGAGCACCATATTGGGCTGCAGCCTGTTATGTCCACATGAAATGGGTATCCTTTACTCAAGTTTTACCCTTTTTCATTTGTACTGCCAAAGCTTGTTAAATTAGAATATGTTACAGTAACATTAAGGGTCTGATAAAAACCAGGAAGACACTCTCCTGGTAATGCTTGTTTTGGTGGTAGGGAAGGCACAAACAGTGTTGAGCCTTCTGGTTAGTCAAACATGGATTTGTAAGTTTTGTATTTAAGACATTTGCAAACTGAGGACTGGACTGATTTCTTTGGAATATATCAAGGTACTTGCATAGCCCTCATTGCTGCAGTTTCTGAGTGTCACACAGCCATTTATGGATTTTATCCTCACAGCACTCCTGTAAGGTAGGAAGTAGTCTACCTTCTCCCTTACAGATGGGGAAGTGAAATACAGGTAGACTAAGTGACTTGTCCAGGGCTACACTGTGGCTGAGCTGGGAACTGGACACAGGTCTCTTACGTCCTAGTCCAGTACTTATCCACTGGATCATGCTATCCGGAAGAGTTCCTTTCCCTCATATAACTGCATTGCATACCATACCTATTGTCCCCTATAGCGTGTTTTGCAATAGTAATTCCTTAGGCCCGAATCCAGCAGATGAATTTGCACAGGGTGGGCCCTTACACTCGCACAGAGCCCCATCCATTTCACCAGGGCTCCACATGAGTCTAGGGTTCTGTATTGATCCAATTGCAGGATCAGGGCCTTAGTCTCTTTGTAATAATGAGTCGCTGGTGTAAAGCCTGGGAAAGAGAATCCACTTTAAAGAGGTGCTTTAATTTTGCCCCCACTCAAACTCTGCCAGCGTGTGTCTGTTGTGAGGACTGAATAGGATTTTTAGGAAACTGATTTTTAGGTGACCTTATTTATTGCTTTTGTACTGTCACAACTGTAACAGAAATGTAAATGTTGAGGTTTTGTTACCAAGGGCATAGTTTAATTTGTAGTACACCACAAAATGATTTTTAACATTATTAAATACACTAATTTCTTTCTGTAACAGCTAAAACATTTAAAATTCAAAAAACAAATCTTCATTTTTTACAGATTCCTTTATCCCTTTTATATGTAGAATCTTTCACAGGGGAAAAACATTGCTGGACTGTCTCTCAAATGATATCTAATATCCTTGTTTGGTAAAACGGAATCAGTTTTCGGTGGCAGATTTCACATTCCCAGGTCTCAGTATCTAGTGGTGATGATGACAGTGACTGTAATTAAGTTGGTCAATGAGTTGATATTGCCGCTGTCATGCTTTTGTGCCATGCTCATAGCTCACTGCCATGCTAAGTAAGTTGCCAAGTGCTTGTCCAGTTAAATTGGCAACATTGTCCCATCAAAGCATATTTCTGATGGTCTATACATAGACACTGACTTCTGTTTTAAGTAGATTTTGGTCTATTGCTGTACTAATTCTGTCCCCTAATCAACAGTTTTTAGTTCAAACTCAATTTACACCATTTCTTTGTCTCTGTATGCTTTCTTTCAAAAATAGTTGATATGTTAAATAATCTTCCTGCCACCTTTCATCATTGCAGTCTAAGCACAGCATTTCAAGCCTACCCTGCAATGGCCAGACTGAGGAGTGTAAAGGTAGTTACAGTCCAAGACCAGTCAAACTGTAGCTTCTTCTGAGATTGCCATCAAGGATGTCATTTGTCCTGATGACACTTGTGCTTTAGGAACAAGGCTGAAATCACAAATTTAATTCATGTAGGACATGGAACAGCTGTCAGACTGTGTCAATTTTTGTTCACTGCTAGCCTGGATTGGATTTTAATCTGATTTAGAGGTGAATGAATGACTGTATATCTTGAGCCATCTAATCCCCAATTTTCATATTTTAATATAAAAGAACTAGAGTTACACAGTAAATGCCAGAGCCAAACAAAAAAGCTACCTTCCGTTTTTTTAGCCTGCTACCTACCTGAGAATTTATATCCTGGATTGGCAAAACTAATGTCAGAGAACAAAGGTTTCTGATATGGGTCCCTAATTTCAGTGAGAGGTCAATAACTAAAATCAAGTGTGACCACATGGAATGCATTCAGTCTGTCCTTCGAACTTCTAGTAGTCAGTAAAATACCTTCTTCTGCTCTTTGCAAAACTCTTGTAGCTACTACTTTAGAAATTCATTCTCACTTCATGGCCAAAGTAGAAAACTTCCCCTGTCTCTGATACAAAATATTATGTACAGCATGTCAGACGGGGCTTTCAGCTTCAGTTAGGGCTATAAGATTTTAGCAGTTTTACAAAAGTTAGCGATTTATAGGAAGTATTGAAAAGTGTCTGTTTTTGAAGACTTCTGCCTGCTGTGAAGGTGAAGCAGTCAAAGTTAAAATGATCAGTTGTAAAGAAAAAAGTGATCAATTACAGTTTACATCCTTGTTGTTGTTGCTCATTATTTGTATTCCAGTAGTGCCTATGAGTCCCAGCCATGAACTAGGACCCCATTTTGTTTTAAACACGGTATAAACTAAACAAAAAGATCGCCCCTGCCGCAAAGAGCAGTTAGCCTAATTTCACCTGTCATGAGTTTTAAGTCATATATGCAACCCTATATCTTACCCACCTTTGCTATGAAATTTTAATTGCAAATTCATATTTGGTTACTGTTGTCCTTGACCTGTTTAAAAGGCAAAATAAACAGAAATGTCTCCCCTGAAAATGATTCATGTAAGATGCATGGAAGACATTTTTCTCCAGTGTGGACATACCAGCTATAGTGAGGACACAGTTCTTATCTTAAGAAGACAGGAAATATTAATGCACGTTTACACTCTTAAAATAAATGGATTTGATCAAGAAAATACCAAGTTAGGGGAAAGAGCGTGATTTATATGTAGCAAGCACCATATTTATCTGCTTTAAAATAACAAAAATGAGTCTGTCCTCCCTCCCCTTGATTTTTAACCTGTGCTGCACGTTTCACTTGATACAAATTCCAGATATGTTTACATTAAATACTGATTACTTTGGCAAACACACCAAGGGTTAAAAAAAGATATTTAATATTACAGTTAGGAAACGTTTGTTAGATGTATTACAATTTACTAGGAGCACAGACATTTCATGTCAAGGTGAAACCTTGTTTTGTCCCTCAGTGCTTAGAATGATGTAAATTTATTTCTGAAGCTCTGTAAATTTCTTATTTTTCTTAATTGCAAATATTTACTTTGTAAACATTCCTTGGTGTCTTAATGTGAATAATAAACATAAAACCAAAGATTTTGGGGGAGAGTTTCAAAAGTACAAATAGCAGGTAGGCACCCTTGTCTTTAATAGGAGTTAGGCACCTAACTGCCATTTGTGCCTTCAAAAATCTCCCTATTTATACTATAGTTGATTATTATTATTTTTATTTAGTATTTAAGAAGCTGCTAAAATATCTGCATAATTATTAAAATTTGGATTTAACGATGTGGTATGCTTATGCAACTTACTCACCAAACTTAATGGCACAATAAGACTATGGAGGGATTGTTAAAAGAAGAAGCCACACACTTCAATACTATAAACCTTAAAGGTATTACATTTAAGTAGCAAAAATTCTTTATTATAGATCATCTGTGCTTATACTCATTTACAAGCTTTTCAAGTTCTTTTTAAGCATTTGAGGAACAGAAATGCTAATTTAGAGAATGGAATGGTAAGAAAAACATTAAAAATAACATTTCCACATGATTCCAAGACCTGTCACTCCCAAGACAGATAGTCATGAATATAAATTTGACTAGCAATTAGTAAATATGTATTAACTGACTGCACCAGCATGAACTATTATAAACCCTGATCTCTGAATCCAACCCAACGAGGTGTGTTCTCCACTTGCAGTGAACTCTGGGCCTGATCCATTGCCTATTGAAGTCTGTGAAAAGATTGTTGAGGTTATTATTGGGATCAGGCCCTCTGAGGAACAAAAGTGAATAAATTGCTCTTTGAAATTAATGCAGTTTAGGAGAAGAGAGGAAAATGAGATGGAGACAAAGAAACAACAGAACACACAGAAGAAGCTCACTGCATAGTATTGGAATAAATTATGCAGTAGAAAGCATTTTTTAGCCCAAGCACTGCTCTGCAAGAAATGCCACCACCAAAGCTCAAAGTTCACTTGGTGAGAGAGTCTTGCATAAGCACTGCCTAGGGTTAGGTTAACTTCACTGTTGAGCTTGATTTTAATTAAATATTGAAATGTTATTGTGACTTAAGGTTTAATACCAGCTTCATCTGTTAAACCCTGAATAGTTGGACAACGTATTCCTGGAGAGGAGACGTAAACTGACTAAGGTAAAACAGAGAGACTCTGGGATTTAATTTCAGTTTAAAATTCTTACTCTTCATTAATCTACCTGCAAACCTTTCTTTAAGCAAGTTGGCGAGTTATGACACAAAGAGCTCTAATTTCACTCCTGCATGGAACCCTGTTGAGATATCAGTGGGCCTTTGTACAAGCACAAGGATTTGTCTGTGTGGATGCAGTTACAGAACTGGGGCCTAAGACTTTAAACGTTTGATCTCTGAGTGGCTCCTTTAATTGATTTAAAGTTCTCCTCCAGTTACCAAAATTCATAGTTTTATAAATGGACATTTTGCTAACTCCTGTTTTAATTTATCAATGATAAACCAAACAGGAATCGGCTACCTTTAAACAAACCTTCCTTCACCGTCAATAAACTGTCAAGTCTGTTCTAATTATTATTGATAATTACTTTTGAGAATAATTTTCAGACTGTAGAAAACACTTCCCTGGGCGAAAAGCAGGTCTCCCTCTTGTATTGGAAGCTCTCTGCCAGTCTTCAGACACAAGAAGACCTTGTAAAGGAACTAATATGTTGTCTTATTTCCTGTTTTTCTTTTTCTTTGTAAAATTATTAAAATCTTTAAATTATTTTGCTTGTCTAAGTCATGGTATCCCCCAAGGCACAGTAAGATCCTCTGTGTCAAATAGTCGGATTACATCCCTGATTTTGAGAAACAATTAATAATTAGTTTTACCTGATCTCCGTTTCTCCAGATTATAATTTGTAGTAATTTGGGGATAAAATTGGTTTGGTACTGAACACCCTGCCTCATGCCTCTTTCATACCCTCACTAGGTGTGGTATTTTTATTACTAAAATGGTATTTCATTATAGAAAATCAGATGGAAGAGTATGTGCGCTTTCTTTCAGTAGAGTTGCAAAATTTTCTACCACAAAATAAATCCACTAGAAAACTTTGCTCTGAATTTTTTATAATAAAAAGATAACTTCAATGTCTCTAAGTGGCAGTTATATAATTTATTCCAAAGGCTTTGTTTTTTGTTTAACAGTTATTTTGTTGGTCTTTATTTTTGGTTTTAGCATTGGTGTTTGAACATGTTGGAGTTTTAAAACTTTTTTCATTTTCATAATGTCCTCAATACATACAATTTGTGAAAGAAAACCATAAAGTAGAATCCCCTTAATCAGCCTGCCTCATTGGAATAGAAAGATGCACGTTAAGGGAGTTGCAATGAATAAGGGCTCATCGCAATACATTGTACTGCGGAATATGTCATTAATTGCTTTAAAAGAAAATCTTGGTGAATAAAACTTACACATTAGCTATTACAAAAGATCAGTGTGACACCTAAAATGATAAGCATTTGAAAAGTCAAACATTGGAAGGTGGACATACAGTGGGTTGCCATGTCATAATGTGGCTCTTGGTTGATTAAACCATTATGAGAATATGTGTTTGACCTCCAAGAATTGCTTCTTGGATGGAGTTACATAGTTTATGTTGTCAAATATCTACAAATTACACTAGTGGTTGGTGCCCATGGCTGTATGATTATGTGGAATCTCTTCGATTACTGGTAGAGCTGCTCCTGAATCTGCCCTGTGCTGTAAATCTGAAGGAACTGAAGCCATGTTAGGCAAATAAAATCAACCGATTAGATGTAAGGTACATTATAGTGAGAGAGATTAGACACTGGGAACCAGTAGATTAATGCATTCATTCATGGAATGAATGCATATGTTTTCTAACAATTGTATGGTTTATCACTCCATATTAGGCATTGAAGGAGGGAGATATGGAGGATTTATGGATTGTATTATGACAGGACTTGAAAAAATTAACCTTTTAGAGGGAAGTAGGAGAAATTCTGTTTGGTGCTGGTAGTGGTGATCATCAATTTCTAAACAATTTAAGCTTTTGTTTAAAAAAAAAAAAGAAAAAAAAAAAAGAAAAAAGTGTCTGTCCTGATGGTTGCAAAGGGACTTTCCAAATGTGAACTACTGCAGTGCTTTCTTCCTGAGTCTGCAGATGAACCTCTCTGGTGCCTCTGCTACTGCTCATAGTTTTCCTTACCCTCAGAGAGAAATTAACATTAACATTGATGCTATTCCGAGTCCTGTGGGCAGCACTGAAAATTGACAAGAATTATATCAGCTTTACACTACTGCAGATTGGGAAAGCCTGAGCAGTTGTTGAAGCTAAAGTGGTAGAATCCCCCCACCCCCAAGTCCGAAGACTAGGAAGTATTGGCAGAAACAACTTCCACTTAAATAGTTAGGGATTTCTTAAGGTAATATGTGGGAAAGAGAACTCCTTACCCCTCCACCAGCCAGGGGGGAGTGGGAGTGAAGGGGATTTCAAATTTCAGACATGTATGAGCACAAGGCTGTTGCTAAGAAAGGAACCTTAGAATGGATACCAGGAGCACAGCCCCCCTCTCTCCCTGCAGGGGTATATGTGTGGAGTCTGGGTATTGTTGTTTCTAGTAACATTCATAGTGCGGTAAGCACTGCACTAAGACAAAAGAAGGCACGGTCCCTGACCCAAGAGTTAACCCTAGACTTCACTGGTGCCCCAACCCAACTTTTTTATAATGGCCTCTGGCTTGTAGGTCTCTGGTATATTTTTCAGCTCCTATAGTAGATGAAAACACAGTTTAAGAGATTGCCCATTAGGCTAGGGCTAAAAGAAAGGATTGTTCCTCCCCTGTTCTTGTGGCCTAGTATCCTGAAAGGCTAAGCACGTGCAGGTCCAAATGGGAGGCCTGGTTGCTTAGCACATCTCAGACTCAGGTCCTATCTTCTTATAACTATATATGTGATTGTTATTTACCTACAGCTGTATCAGTTTTTCCTGTTACTTAACTTTGTCCAAAACTGTACCACATTATTGTCAATAAAAGCCCTGTTTAATGGCCCACCTCAAAAGTATAAAGCATTTAAAATTTGTTAAAACAAACACACAAACTCAACTAATATAGCAAATGTCATGAGCAGGGAAGCTGAAGCAATATAAATGACCAAAGGGATGCCCAACAGGAAACTTACGCCAGAAAACACCAATTCACATTCATTAATTCCTGTAAATAAGCTTCAGAGAAGACCAGGCATGTAGCTTTAAATGGACTAGCGGTTCCACTGAACCTTTGTAATTTAGACTTTTGGAAATGGATTCCTTTGAATCCCAGTTTAAGTAGAGGTGCATGCCTGTTAAAAGGATTCCAGCTTGTGTAACTGAATGCTAATATATATATATATATATATATATATATATAAACAGATATATGAATATATATATATATATATACAGCTTTTTCCTTATGTTTTGTACATTGATTTCAAGATGAACCAATATCAAATTGTTCATTTATTTGCTGCAGAATCTGCCAGAGAATTTCAGTGATTGCAAACTGAAAAAGAAGGGATTGGTGAAAAAAGTTCAGGTGAGTCTTGCGTTAAATAAATGTTGGGCCTGATCTCTTGGAGGGATGGGTTATCAAGCCTCTCTAAGAGCAGTAACACACCAACATTTTATAAACTGCTACAAAAAGGGATGGAGTTACATAGTTTATGATGTTGTCAAATATTTACAAATTACACTAGTGGTTAGTGCCCATGGCTGTAGAATCTGTTTGATTACCAGCAAGGAAAAACACTTCTCACTTTAACTCTCCTGCATCTGTATGGGGTGGAAAATGAATGGAAGTGCAGACAGACATGTATGCCATAAAAATAGCACCTTGGTAGACAGGTGAAAAAGGGTAGGAGGCAGCGTTCCCCATCAATTTGAACGAGACAGAATTAGGATATTTATGGGTTTTTTTTCTTTTATATAATATTTACTTTGCTATAAACTGAGCACCTTTACCTCAAGAATGAAATCTATGTTAGAGAAGAAATATGCTAGGTAAAATACTTTTTTTTGTTCCTATTGTGTGTTGCTTACACAGTTATTCCCAGATGACTATTCTTTCAATATGAGAACATAGTGGTGTTTTCTTACTTGATACTAAAATCTTAACCCCTCCAGAAAAAGAGAGAATGGCATCCGTAGGTAGGCGGTGATGCTGCTGCTGTTTTTAATTGTATTGCGGTAGCACCAATCGCAGACTGGAGTCCCATTCTAGTAGGTATTGTACAGACATGACCTAAAAAGACAGTCCTGGCCCTAAAGAACATAAAAACTTAGCACACAACAGATGGATGAAACAAACAGATAGGGAAACTTAATACTGTCCAAATAAATAAATATGCTGTAGTCCTACTAGTGCTGAAATAGGGTCTCCACCTGCAAGGGTAGTAGACCATGCCTTTTGTGGGGCATATCTGAGCCAGAAACCCGCTTCTCTGGTAACGCTGCAATTAGAGCAGTTACAATGCAGCAAGTGAGCATACTAAAAGCCTCTGTTAATGAATCAGCAGGCATTATGTATATGGCATTAAAAACTTCTGGCAGGTCACTCTTCATAAAATGTGCATAAATTAAGAAAATATTTTTATATCTTATAGAGGAAGCTCTTACTTAGGCCTCAATCTTGGAAGCTGTTCCATGCAGAGCCCCACTGAAGTCAGTGGGGTTTGTGCAGGCCCAGGAATATCACATGTGCTTCGAGTCGCAGGATCAGGTCCTAAGGTTGTAAGCTCTGAAGCAGGGATCAGGACTATCCTTGTGCTTATATAGGCCTAGCACAATTGGTTCCCAATTTGATTGGAGTCTCTGATTGCTACTGTAATATAAATAATATAACATTAAAAAAGTAAGTATCCACTTTAATTGCTAAAATTAGTTAATGAAGCCTGATACAAATATAGTGAAACTAATGGAACTGCCGATTTTATCTACAAGGCAGACAAGTTTCCATGTTCCACATCCACTAGAATAGTAGTGTTCTCAGTGATGCCCACAAACCTCTCTGGCACCTGATCCTCCCAATGGTGTAAGAGTTTCAGTTTGCAGTATAAAATGGACAGCAGCTGTTTGATTTGGACTATTACCCCGTGTGGTCCATTAATTTAATAACAGGGAGTTCTGTAAAGTTTATAGAAGAATGCATTTGTTAGCGACTAGCTTTATTGATGGGAGGCACCCAAGTGCTGATTGACCCTGTTAAATTTTTAAATACATAAAATTAACATGCTGTGATACATGCTATACTGTGTGCATTCAGCTACATTACAATATTTAAATAGCTATATTACAATAATGGTAAATATGAAACTCTGCCTCAAAGAGGGTCCTAGGAGGAAGATTATATCTTCCACCAGGACAGTGGTTCTCTGTGGTGTAATAGCAGTCTATTTCTTTAGAACAGGTGAGTTTTAAGGCTGCCAGTCTCCCTCTGTTAACTACCTTCACCTATAGTGGCGGATATAAGACTGCCTTTTGGGACTGTGAGGGATGTGCAGCTGCTATATAATTCATGAATGTTACATGTTTTGCTGCTGTAATGTGGTTTGCTATTTGATTACAAGGGCTTAACTGAAGAAGGTATTGGTTGTATGTATGCAGGAAAGAGAACAATAGCTTCAAATAACCACTCACTTATCCATTTGAAGCACAATACTACCCCCATTTGCATGGACGGCCCACCTCTGACTGACACCCCTGCCCCCTGCAGCTCAATGGACCAAGAAAAGTGAAGGGGAATCGCAAGTTGTAAACACAGTGGAACCTAAGACAGGGTTTCTCGGGGGATAAAAGTGATATTTGTCGCTGGGAGGGAGTTGTTGACAGGGACTGTGTTCTAGGAGCAGGCTGACATGGGGTACATCTGCACTGAAGCAGCACAGCTACAGCGCTGCAGCTGAGCCGCTCTGATACCTTACATCCATGGAAGGGTTTTTCCATCAATGCAAGTAATCCAGCTCTCTGAGAAGCAGTAGCAAGGTTGATAGAGGAATCCTTCCATTGAACTAGCCATGTCTACACTGGGGGATAGGTTGACCTAACTTCATTGCTCAGTGCATAAATTTTTTCTAGCCAAGGTTGACTTTAGTTTTAAGTGTAGATTGGGCCATAGACGTGGCCTGCGTAGGGAATCTGATGCAGTTGGCCCTTCCAGAGCTAGACTTGCGTATAGACTGCTTCATTGTTTTACAGAGACAAGGTGGGCAAGGTAATATCTTTTATCGGACCAATTTCTGTTGGTGAGACAAGCTTATGAGCTACACAGCTCTTCTTCAGGACTCAACCTTGTCTCTCTAATATCCTGGGACCAGGAAGGCTACAACAGCACTGCAAACAAAGGAAGCGATTGTTTTACAGTCTTTTTTCTCTTGTTTTGCTGTGTCCCTGCTGTTCAGCTTAAACGATACTTTGTACTTTGTCATTGTATAAACCGCTGGTTACAGCTCCTGAAGGAAGACTTGCAGGTGTGAAGCCCAGCTGGGCCTGCTGAGCAGTCATGGTTGGCACACAGGAGGCTGGAGCCAGAGACCCAGTCTAAGAGCAGAGAATCATGGGATTCTAGTTATGAACTGTGGCAGGGACCATCAGCGCTTAACCTATTCTCTGATGGGCAATCAATAGACATCCTATGCAGTTGGTATTTGATGAGATGTGAGAGCTCACAGTCATGGGTGAGAATCATACACTGGTTGGGGTATCTCTTACTGGAATTTGCAGGGTGATAACGAACTACCGCTTTGAGGTGGGAAGGAATCCCTTCATCCCCTTTCTGCACATGGCTGCCCAGCTGGAGGCGTGGGGTTCACTTTGCCCCAGAGCAGAGGTTCATGAAGTGCTTTTTTCGTTTTATTGTTGTGCTCCCCCCTTCTCCAAAGAAGCCACATAAACATAGCCTCCTTCCCCTGCCAACTCCTGCCCATCAGCGGCAGAAAGTGAGTCAGTGAGGGGAATGGGTGGGCTCATGCCTATGGCAGCAGTGGGATCTGGCTGGCTCTAGCCCCAGAGGAGCCCAAGACAGCGCAAAGCAGACCAGTGCTTGTATTCTACCACCTTGCCCAGAGCATCTCGCTGCCACCAGCTGTCTGAGCCAGGGTAGGGCAGCAGGGGGGAAAGCAGCAGGTTGCTGCCAGGGCATGCCTGTACTCCCTACCACCACCGGTGGATACTCTCTGCATGCTGTCCCCATTGCTGCCCTGCCCTGGCCCAGACACCTAACTGGCCGAAGTCCCACCCCCCACTCCCCAGTTTGAAAACCAGTGCCCTAGAGCATTTGGGAGATGTAAGATTTGTAGGTTTAATGAAGGTTGCTTAGTTTGGTTTGATACAGCTTTCAGTGGACAGGAATTCTTTGCAGTTTTGGTGCCAAGTACTGAGACATATTAAGCTGTACATGAGAAAACAGGAAAGGGGATTTATGGTTAATAGGTCAAGCCTATTTCCCCACCCCCACCCCTTGCTGATTGGCGATGCTAAATACTATTGGTCTGGTGGCACTCTGCTGTCCTCATTGAGCTGATGTATTAGATTTCTACTGGGTAATGGATGAAGGGAATTTTCTGTTCTCTTACTTGATAAGCTCTAACAAAAGTGGTGGCCATTTCTGAACCCAGAAGAAACTGTGGAGTTGTCTTTACCTCCAGCTTCATGATGGGAGCACTGTCATTTAAAAAAAAATTGTATTCTTGGGGAAATAGTTTATCACTCCACAGTAATACTCATATTTAACTTTTGTTTGTGATTTTTATTTTCAGGCTTTTCTTGCCCAGTGTGACACAGTTGAAGGAAGTATTGGTCAAGAAATGGATAAGCTACAATCAAAGAACTTGGCACTGGCAGAATGAGGCATCACTCTCAATAAATAGGAGAAATAATTGCTCTGTGAGCAAGAAGAAAAGTTTGCTCTTTGTTTTGGAGCACATATTCAGCTTCTTCTTTTTTTTTTTTTAAAGCCCAGTCTGTTTAGACTGGTACTAGTCAATCATTACTTGCTGATTGTCACATTTACCACTCACTCAAAGCTGTTCTTTTCAAAAGAAAACAATCCTCCCTGAAGAAATACAGAAATGTCTTTGTGGTGGATGGTTATGCATGTCTTAGTTAATGAAATACTATAGCACATTATACAATTCCGAGAGGTGGGCAACTTTGGACCATTATTTTCTTTTTACAAGGACACTATTGTTAACTTGTTTGTTTTTCTCTAGTCTCACATTTTCCATTATGTCATCAAAATTATTTGCAGCTCAAAAGACAAGTTTGGAAAACCATAGAAGTGACATAGGTTGCAGCTGTAGGACTTTAGCTTGACTGAAAAAGGCAGGTTGATACAATAGTTGAGACATCTAGCATTCTAGTAGAACATTTAGAGCAATAAATAGTATCACACATCTATACCTATTTAACACTTGTATGTGTTCATAAATATAGGAAAACTTGACTACAGTGGAGGTTGTAACTACCGTATTTTAGCCTTAAACTGTCTGGATAAATGGAACGTACTGTAAAATGTATGGTACTTAATTTAACTAGTGTTTAAATTTCAGTGAACACCTTGGCACTTTTTTTCGTTATACATATTTCTGATATACTGTGTATATAGCATGTATTTGTTTTCTGTGGTATACTCTCCCTTTGAGTAATGGTGTGAAATGGAACAGGATAATTCATACTGCTTATACAGGAAGTGGTCAATCCAATCAAGCTCTGAGAATGGAGCTATTTTATCAGAGTATTTTTTGACTGTGTGTTTCACTGAGTTACTGCAATTTACAGATAAATTGCAGTTGATCATTTCTTTTCCCTTGAGAATTGAGAATTAGTGGATGAATATTTATTAATCTATAACGTGTATTACAAAGTGAAATTTCAAAACAGATTTTAAAAAATGTCCTGCCATTGTTAGCATCTCCATAATGAGAGCTGCCATTTCACTGCCATTCTTTCTACTAGGAAAGAATTAATCAATAAGCACTTGCTTTGGTGGCAAGCCGAAAACTCTCAACTCACATTAGACTCTGTGGAAGTTAAGGGTGTTCTGGATCACTTGCCAGATAAGTGCATGAGAATCTTTGTGTTTTTATAGTTGTTTTAAGGTAAGTTCTCTTTACCAGAAAAAAAATGCAAAATGTAAGTGTTGATCATATTTCAATAAAGTTAAATAATTCCTAATAAAATAATGGACCTCAAAATAGTGACAGTCCTCCCAACATTTCTCCTGCAGTCATAATCAGAGGAGAACTTCCAGGGTGTCACAATCTGTTATCTGGGCAATATGGTAGCTCTGTTTCTTTTTAAAAATTGGTAGTTTTTGTTGTAAAGAAAGTTTTAAAAATTAGATGTTCTCTTATACCAAATATAACTAGATGAAGTGACTATATTTTCAGGTAAATTGCACTTTTCTGTTAAATTGCAGTATTCCTTTAAAGTTGTAATAGTTTTCAGTATTACACCCACTTGTCAGGGTCTGTAAAAGTCTGCAGTAGGCTGAAACTTGACAGACAAGCTCTTGGCTTAAAATGAATTTATTTTGTTTCTCATTACAAATTTTTAGAAAGAGCTGTGTTTAAGATAGGAAGTAATTATATTTGTGGTGATACGTGATGTGATGCCAGCTTTAAGTGCCTAGCACTATGGTCATGCTATGTGTGCCTGGAACTGCAGTATACTATTGAGAGGAGCAGAGTTATATCCATTTCAGTGATGCCCCAGTTCAGTGCAGCAAATACTGCTTCTGGGCCAGATCCTGCTCCATTTAATCCAATGGCAAAACTCCCACTGAATTCAGTGGGTGCAAGATCAGCCTCTTATCAAGTGAGGAATTAGTCCTCACCTATTTTACATGTAAACATGTTTTACATTTAGTAAACTTTCAGGAGCGTGTGTAGCATAGAAGGGTTTCCCTCTTCCCTGTGAGCAGATCTTGGCGGGGCAGGTTAGATATAACTGCTGCTCCTTAGTAGTTCTTTATCCTGGGAAAAAACAGTGCAATCTTTGTGGTATTTATGAGCGGTCATCACAGTTGCTATAATAGGCAAAGACTTTCAGTTAATGTAATAAAAGTGAAACCTATTAAGACTGCATCTTAAAATGTCATTTCTGCTGGTATAATTCAAAAGAACGTGGGTATTTGTTGTATCTTTTTTTGCCAATATATTGTGCACTGAAAATTTATTTTGTTAACGAAATCTAAAAATGAGTTAATTCATTTGGGAAAATGAATGACTTTTCATGTAAAAAGTTTTCCCCAAGGATTTTTAGTGTGGATTGGCTGACTAATAGTAGTTTCCAAAATATGGTTTTTCCACAATCATGGCCTCAATCTTTGGCAAAAATATCATTTTCAAAAAGTGCAGTGGACTACTGCTGAGGAAGAGAGGGCAGAAAATGGGAATTTTTAAAATCAATGGAAATTTGGAAAGCTAAAACATGGATTCAGAAATCAAATTTAAGCAGTACTATTTTGTTAATTATGTGGGATAAGCACACTTCCCCATTCAGTTATTGAATCCATTTTTCCTTCCTGTCTTAAAAACAAAACACACCACTTTTTCACCCCCTGCCATCTCAATAAAAGACAAACATTTGTCTTTTCATTAGCCTCATTTTTCTCAACACCTCTCTCAATTGCTGTATTACATTGTAACTATTTGCACATTTCAAGCTAACGTTCCTCTACTGTCTTTCATAAAAGACAACTTGTATTGTAAGTTGGAGTAAAAACACACCTTCACCCCCTAACTCCCTTCCTCAGGTCCCCTTTTGGCTGCAATGTGGTGCAAACCAAAACTAACATTCTTAGAGCTGCAAAACCTCAGAATTATGGAACATCTTGCTCCTTAATGTTCGAGTAACTTAAAATATCAAACTTGTAGTGATGTTCTCTATGATCCAAGTTCTGCTGTTAGTCTCAGTGGTGTAAATGTGGAATAATTCCTTTTACTTCATTGGAGTTACTCCCAATTTGCAATGGCCCATGTGACAGTACAGAATTTGGGTTGATATTTTTATTTAACTTATTATGCTACAGTAAATGAAGGGGGAAAAGGAAAATAAAATATGGAAAATACAATCAATTTCTATGTTGCTTGTCTGATCATTTTGGTGTATAGTACTGAAATCCTGCTGATTAATGCACTCCCTATTGACTCTGTACTTAAATATACAGTAGCACCATTCTATGGTAAGTTATTGAGAATTCACTGTAATAAAGTTGTTGTACTACTTGTAGATATTTGATACCGTGGCACACATCTTCCGATAATGATGTATGAAATTAAGAATTATGTTTCACTTAATGAGGCTGGCATGAAGTGTGGAAGATATGGACAAGAGCTTGCCAAAACCTCTTCCCTCCCCTCATCCCCCTCAACACTTGTGGAAGGAGGAAGCCGTGATCAATTTAAGGCCCAGTATCTTGTGAGTAACCTCTGGGGCTTTTACTAGAAAATTGGGAATCAAACTGCAGCCCTCTGCTCATTGAGAAGGGCACTCTGTTCACTGCAGCCCAGGTTGGCTGGAGTTTGTTAATTTCAGCTGAGCCTCCCTGTCTTACCATCCTGGATTTGAGCCCGCAGGTTAGTGAAAGGGAGAGCCCAGAACCAGGGGGAAGAGGGCATTCACCTGACCTGAGTTCAGTGCTGCAGGGAGCCAAGAAAGTAGATTTAAAAACAAAAATCCACTAGCCGGCCCTCTTCCCACCCGCTTCCAAGGTTTGATTTCTGAAAACACCTGGGCAGCTAAACCCAGGCCAAGCCAGGGGAAGGAGTACAGGGGAGACATAATCAAGCTAGATCCACCTTTGATCCTGTAGTAAAGTCTTCATCTCTGGAGATACGGTGACCCCCGCCCCATTGGGGCACATGGCCCTGTCCCATCCCATCCCACCTTCCATCTGTGCAGGCCTTCCCCCACCCTGCTCTCTTCATTAGCCATCGTTCCCTGCATCACAGGGTGGGCTACCTAACGCAGAGCTGCGAGAAAAGACACATTTGGATAAAACCAAGCCCTGGCTAATGTGCTCCCCTCTCAGCGTGCGCCTGGCTTCAGCAACGTACTGAATTAGCCTCCACAAACTTCTTTTCCTCGCCTGCAGATTATAGTGATCTCAGCCTAAGAAGACCTGGAATGCCATTCCTTCTGAGGACATGCTTAACTGAGATGTAATGACATGGACTTGATGTGCAAAAGAATGTAGTACGAAGAGCACAAATGGATTTTATTAACACTATTGAGCTGCTTGGTAGGGTTGCCAGGTGTCCGGTTCTTGACTGGGGACTCTAGTGGCTCTGGTCAGCTCCTACATCCCCAGACCTAGACCCCTTACTCCTCCCACACACACACCAACCCCCTGCCCCAACCTGGAGCCCCCTCGCACACCCTGAATCCTACTTGTAAATGATGTTGTGACTATAGACATTGGTGACTTCTGTCGCTGACTGTCACTATAATGGGCAAAGTTGCTATATTTGGTCACTTTGACACTTTCTCACTGGGGAAACCACAAAGTCACTAAATCTAGTGACAAAGTAGCTAAGGGTATGTCTTCACTAGCAAAATTACAGTGTTGCTGCGGCAGCACTTTAACATGGCTGTGTAGTCGCAGCACAGTGCTGGGAGAGCTCTCCTAGTGCTGTACAAAACCCACCCCCATGAGGTGAGTGGCTCCCAGTGCTGGTGCACGTCTACACTGGCACTTTACAACACAGAAACTTGCAGCCCTCGGGGAGGGTGCTGCAGAGTGCCAGTGTAGACAAGGCCAAAGCTGAATGAAGGGGCGGGGCCTGTACACAGCCCCGCCCCCTCGCTGGAACGGGGGTCGATTCCCTCTGCAGGTTCTGGCCTCGCCCCCTTCGCCTAACGCGAGACCTGGCCGGGGCAAGGGGCGGGGCTTAGCGGCTCCTAAAACGGAAGTGGCGGCTGAGGCGTTTCCGGGACAAGATGGCGGCGGGGCCGGGCTCGGAGCGGAAGCTGGTGCAGCAGGACGAGCTGCGGCAGCTCATGCGGGAGAAGCGGCGACAAAGCGCCGCGAAGAAGCGAATCGAGGCGCCGTTCGCGAAATATCCTTTCCCGGCCCTCCCCGGGCCGCCCCGGAGCTTCAGCGGCCTCGCGTCAGTAGCGCCGGGGCTGGCGCGGGGACCGTGTGTCTCGCCCCCCGTGAGCCCGGGCCCGGGCCCGCGCTGCCGGTCGGTGTCCCGCTCTCAGCCGGTGCCGGGTTGGTCCGCGCTGCCCCTCCCCCGTTATTAATAAAAGTAACAAAGATCCCGCCCAGGCTCGGGGTCCCGCCTGCCCCCGGGCCGGGGGCTGCCCCGCGCTGGGTCGGGAACAAGCCGGGACTCCTCTGAGTTCCCACTAAAAGCCCCGAGTTTGCGATGCTCCCGTCATGCCCGAAACACAAACCCCGTCGTGCGGCCCAGGGGAACCCTGCCCCCGCCTCCCCCCGAACAGTGACCGGGAACAATCGCAGTGTGAGGGGCTGGGTCCCCGAGCAGGGTGGTGGAGATCTGAAGGGATTGTTACACCCGAGGAGGAAAACCTCCTTCACGTCTGTTTCCTTATGCTTTGCCCTTCACCAGCTGGGACAATGATGCTGCTAGTTAGTTAGGCATTTCTTTAGTCATAAGCCCTGATCCTGCATCACCATCTACAAGCGCTTGGCCCGTCTGAAATCTCATTAAAATCAGGGCAGCTCGGCACAAGTGCAGTGGCCTGTGCTATTGGATTATGATATAGAATGAAAGCTGTAAATAGTAAATTATAAATCTTGGCTACTTGAATGCATCACAAATACTTTGAAATTACACATCTACTCTTGTACCATTTCATGTTCTAGTAGTCCTGCAATGACACAGTGGCTCCTAAACTTTATTGGTTCACATACCATTTTACAATATTGTTTTGAAATGAATGGATGGTACACTAGTGGTAACACAATTTGGGCATTCCTGCCTAGCACAATATAGTGTTTTGCTTATAAATTGAAATACTTCTTTCACGATAAAACCCTGAAATGTAATAGTAATGGAATGTTTTTAAGAATACTTACGTTGTGGGTTTCACTTCCTCAGCGTGCCTTTGAAAATGGTGTGTTAAAAGTGTCTACAAATTGGAATTTCAGAATTATAATTTTGAAGGTTATGTGATCTTGAAATATTTCCTCAACTTCAAAATGTACATATAATCGTTTAGGGCATTTAAGCTGTACGTTGTGCAACACCCAGATTAAGGGTGAACTTTTGTGGCAAACACACATACTAGGGAAACAACACAAAGAGGTAAGACTTTGAAGATATAACAAGATTTATGAGAACAATTTTTAATCTTTGTGTTTGAGTAACTTGTACAGATTCTAGATTAGATAGTGGGTGTGATGATGGGAACTTGTACCATTTAAAAAAAATTGTACATTGATGAAGTGATAGTGGCACTCCATGATGAGCCATCAAAGCAAGTCATGGATGCAGGTGTTTAATAACTATTATGACATTTACAGGCCCATATATGGAATATATTTGCAAATTGTCAGTAGGTTTCTATTTGTAATTTAGGATAATGGCTACACTTCAATAAGTGGCCCATGTCAGCTAACTTGAGATTGCAATTTTATAAAAGCAGCAAAGAATCCTGTGGCAACCTTATAGACTAACATCTATAAAGTTATGGATTCTTTGGTTCATCTCTTTAAACATCTGTTAGTCTATAAGGTGCCACAGGATTCTTTGCTGCTTTTACAGATCCAAACTAACACGGCTACCCCTCTGATACTTGCAATTTTATAGTCCTTCAGCCAGTGTAGATGCAAGAGCTGGAGCCCAAGCCCGAATACCTATACTGCAATTTTATGGCCCCCCAGGCCCGAGTCAGCTGACACCGGGACAGGCACAGGATTTTTGTGTTTTTTTTTTTGCATTGTAGACATACCCTTGGAAACATTTTCTGTAATTTTAAAATGTAAATATCTGTTTAACAACTGTATGTGTCAAGTTAGCTGAACTCCCAGGTGATAGATAGGTACTTGATTTTCTAAGGGGTTATTGTCAAGGTACATTCACATTAGGAAAAATGATGGGTTTTTTTTTTTTTTCTTTTTTTTTAAACCATGTGTTAGCTGATACACAGTGACTAATGTGGTAAAATCCTAGTGTGGGCAAGACAGCTTGTTTTTTTCACTTATTGTAGCAGGTGTGCCTCATGGATATCTTGACCCGCTAACACACGTGAAAACTACAAGCTGCCTTGTCAATACTAGGATTTTAGCATGCATTTATTACTTTGTGTTAGCTAGCATGCAGTTAAAAAACACTTTTTTTTTTTTAAATGAAGGCAAGGCCTTAGTGAAGCAAGGAGCTGGCTCTTATATTGGTGGAGTGCTAATAATTGATGGCTTTAGGCTAGATCTTGGATATAAATGCATTTAAAAAAAATTTTGAATCTGTCTTGTACCAATCAAAACAGCTACTACTGTTTATAGAAAATTCAGAGATTAAACTAAGTAGTTCAAATATCATGAATAAGCCTGTATGGAAGTTATGGAATCTTTGATTCATCTCTTTAAGCAGAATATCTCTAACTGTGTGACTTTTGGGGACTTATGCATGTGTATATTGAGTAGTCATGATTGAACAAATTTCACTGAGCTGGCACATGAGAAACTGGGTTGCATGGGAAGGTAAAAATCTAAAGCTAAAAGTACTGGGTTGTCAGAGAGACATGGATTCTGTGCTCTATTGTCTATCTTGTGGGGGTTTTTAAGTGAAAACTTACATAGCTAATGGTGTCTGTGCACTTCTGCCTTTTTCTGAGCAGAAAAGCAGCACTTAAGAGAGAGCTGCAGGTTTCTCCCGTCTTCTCCTAGCACTACCTCTGCTGTGACACTGAACTGTAGGTGCTAATGGTTTTAAACTATTAATTAAATGTTAGTAAATTATTTTAAACTCCTGAAATTCCCTTGTTTTGCAGTTAATACTTCTGGCTTTTTTTTTTTTTTTTTTTACCATTAATAGATTATTTTTACCTTTTCCTCCCCAAGATGAGACCATGATTTTTCACATAGCTTAACATGACAAACCACTGGCTCCAGTCATGAGTATGTTGACTATCCTAAAATAAGTGCACCTGTTGCGTACTAGGTATATGCGAGAGCAAGAAATTGGAGGATGAATTTCATGCTTCTGAAATTCAGACTTTCCCATGAACAGCTATGATTCCAGTAACACTGTATCTGAGTTCTTGTTGCAGTCAAGTGATGCTCTTTTACTTCTTATTTATTTTGTTTTTTGCTGGGCCTCTATTTTTTTTACCTCAGGGTAGAATTTACAAATATGTTTTGTAATAATTGTGCAAAGGAGAATGCAGTGGTCTAACTTCAGGTCTCTGTTAATAAGTTAAGGACTCTTTACTTAGAAGCTAGCATGTGACTATATTATAGCATAATTCTCATTTGTAAAAAGAAAATTATGCTATATTTGCATTGCAACTGGCAAATCTCACTACCACTTAATGTTGTTTTTAAAAAAGATCTAGACCTCAAGCACACCTTGTGGCAAGGCAGAAAAAACAATTTTATTTCCAATTTTTAAGAGCGTATGTACTAACAGATAATGGCATGTGAACAGATTAGAGAGAGAGATGCAGGAATATATAATTTGATAAAATAACATAATTTATTTTATACTTCTATTTTTTAAATTTAATCCCAATCCTGTTGTGTAGATTTAAAAAAAAATATTTCTTTGAGTCTGATGTGAAACTCATATTTTTCCAACCCTATCCATAGGGTTCAGGTAATGGTGACTTGTGATGTGGACACTTCTTTTAGAAACTGAAGTGAACCTGTCGACTCATTTCACTCAGGCCACTAAAGGGCCATCAGATGATAGCAATTTTAGGCAGTACTGACCTGGATCATGTTTAAATCAATGATCTAAAGGTGAAAGACCCCACTGTCAATCTCTTGAACCATCATATCTGTTCATTTTTTTAAAAAGTGATTATATCACCAATCCTAGCATTTATTGTATAGCATTTACAGTACCTACAACCATTGAAGTACCTGTAGCTTTGGGCAGGTCTACACTACTGCTTAAGTTGATCTAATTTACATCATTTAAGGGTGTGAAAAAGACACCCCCGAGCGACGCAGTTACAGCGACCTAAGCACTGTTCACACCAGTGCTATGTCAGCAGGAGATGCTCTCCCGCCAACATAGCTTCTGCCTCTCATGGAGGTGGAGTAATTATGCTGATGGGAGAGCGCTCTCCCATTGGCATAGTGTCTTCACCAGATGTGCTACAGCAGCACAGCTGCATTGGTGTAGCTGAACCAGTGTAGTGCTGCTAATGTCGACCTGCCCTTTCATTCCTTACTTCACCTTAGATCAGTAGATCTCAACCAGGGATACGTGTACCCCTGGGGGCACACACAGGTTTTCCAGGGGTACATCAACTCATCTAGATATTTGTCTAGTTTTACAACAGGCTACATAAAAAGCACTAGCGAAGTCAGTACAAACTAAAATTTCATATAGACAATGACTTGTTTATATTGCTGTCTATATTAGACACTGAAAAGTAAGTGCTATATTTATATTCCAACTGATTTATTTTATAATTATAAGGTAAAAATGAGAAATTAAATGATTTTTCAGTACTAGTGTGCTGTGACACGTGTATTTTTATGTCTGATTTTGTAAGCAAGTAGTTTTTAAGTGAAGTGAAATTTGGGGTATGCATTCACACTAGTGGAAGGGGTACATACAGTAGTCTGGAAAGGTAGAGCCACTGCCTTCATTACCTCAGTTGTTGTAAGCTTGATTATGTCAATTTCAGTGTTTCAGAGGTGTGCATGTTGTGAAAATGTGTTCTGTAACTTACTAAAATAAAGGTTTCTAAATATTCTGAACTTTAAACTCCAAGGCCTGGTCTACAAGTATAACAAAATGGAAAATAGGAAATTAGGTCGGTATTAACTACATCGCTCAGGGGTGTGAAAAATTGATGCCCCTGAATGACGTAGTTAAACTGACGTAACCCCTGGTGTATACAGTGCTAGATCAACCTCAGCCTAGCTACCACCTCGGGGAGGTGGATTATGTACGATGACAGGAGAACCCCTCCTGTCGGAGTAGGTAGCGTCTTCACTGAAGCACTACAGTTGCACCACTGCATAGCATTAAGTGTAGACAAGCCTTAAGCCAGAGTCATTTTTGAGGTTTTGAAAAGGAGAGTCTCTTGAATTTTATTTGCTGATTCAAACTTTTTTTTTTAAACAGAAAATTGCAGAGTTAAAAGGTGCTAAACAGACAGTGCCTGGGCCTACAATTAGCATATCATCATCTCATCCTGCCAAAAGAAAAGTTTCTGACACAGAAAACCAAGAAGTAAAGAGAACAAAAGGTAAAGCAATAAATTTATTCAGTATCTGCAGTACTGCTGAACTGTAATCTGACTTTCTATATCTTGAATGCTTTTCTCCTTTATGAGAGAGACAAGGTGGGTGAGAGAATATCTCTCTATGGACCATCCTCTGTTAGTGGAAGGTACAGGCTTTCAGGCTACACAGAGCTTCTTCATGTCTAGGGAATAAAAGATAAAACATCATGTTCATTGTCTCTCTCATAACCTGGGACCAACACGGCTACTGCAACACTTTCTCCTTTATGGAAGAGGGAGAAGGCAGGTACTCTGACTTTTCTGTTGATGTTAATTTTATTTATAGATATATGAAATTAGGTAAATATGTTGTTTTTATGGAAACAAATGTGATTTGAAATTTGATATCAATGAAGCTTTACTTCCACACTTCCAGAAATACTAATTGTAATATATTTTCCACTGTTCTGACAGAAGCAATTTTCTTAACCTTCACTTTGTTATACTAGCTAATGGCCTTACTGTGGCTGAGGGATGAATAAGGGCTAGATCCTGCAAATGGCTTTGCATGAGTGTAGGAGTGGAGACTTTGCACATAACCATTTCTGTAACATTTGTAGTAGTATCATATTGACTCAGCTTATCAACATGATGTCATGGTTAGGGCCCTACCAAATTCATGGCCATGAAAAATGCATCAGGACTGTGAAATCAGATTTACCCCATGAAATCTATCTATGGTGGGGGAGGGGCAGAGCTGGGGGCATCCAAGCCAGGGACTCCTACCGTGCACCAGGCTACGGTGCTAGTCCCAGTGGGGCTGGGGAGAGATTCCTCTTCCCCTGCATGAACGCACTCTGGGAGAGATCAGACCCGGGAACCTATCTGGCTGCAAGAAGCTCCGTGGCTGGTGCCTTCAGAGATGGGCTTTTCTCCTTTGTGTCACTTCTGCACTGCCTTCAGAGCTGGGCTGGGTTCTGAAGGCAGCTGCCGGAGATGTTCCCAGAGGTGAGCCTGATCTCCGTAATCCTGAAGGGACTTCCTCTTCCCTTGCACGGCTGCTCTCAGGCACTTCTCCTGGCTGCAGAAAGTTCCGCCCTCTCCCCCTGCTTGTTTACTGCCCCCAACGCTCTGCAGCTGTGGGGGAAAGGGGTCATTGTGCTCCTTTCAGATGCAATTATTAGCTTGTTTCAATTTAAAAAAAGTCAGAAACTTGACAGGATATTTTGATTGATGCTTTAGGACAGCAAATAAAAGTCAGGGCTCAACTCACTGATTGGTAGATATGGGCATTGAGGCAGTTTTCTAATGTAGTGATCTCAATTGGTAGCCTACCGGAAAACAAGTGAAATTACTTTAAAACGAGTGTCCAAAGCAAATCAAAAAATCTCTATAATCATTACTGCAGCGGATCGTATGACACAGTTTGGAAGTCAAATTCTACATGCCGATGGTGACAAACTATTTTGTACAAGCTGTAATGTTTTGACAGAGAGCTCTGAGACCCATCATTTATTTAGAATGGAACTTGTGGATGCATTTGCAAGTGCTAATATACTGTTGGAAAACCTGATCACCCAAAGCTGCATGAATTCATTCAACAGGATGTACAAAATTCCGGTTGCTTACCAAGTGTGAATCTACAACAGGACTACCTTCCAAAGGTTTTTGCTGCACATTTTGAGAAGAGGAAGCCTCAAATTAATTAATGTGAGTCTTTTGCAATTATTTCTCATGAGTCCACTGATGAGCAAGACAACTATGTACTGCACGGTCTGTTTGATTTTATTTCTGAGAAGGCCAAAGATATACAGACAGGAAAGCTAACAGTGCCCGCCGACTACGTTTACTTGGATGCTGTTAACTACATTACGATGTAATTAAAACCATTTCAAAATACGATGCAGACTTTGTCAAACTATCCGCTTTCATAAGCGACAATGCAACTTACGTGACGAAATCTTTCAAATCTGTTCTCCAAGGTCTAATGCCAAAAGCTGTCCATATTACATGTAATGCACATATGACAGCTCACTGACACGAGAAATTGTGATGAGTTTGGTGAAGTTGATAAACTGGTGAGCTACATTAAAAAGATCATTAAACGCTGACCTCGCTGCAAAGTTCGATACAGGCAGCACATTGCAAACATGACTGAAATGACTTAAATCGGGGAACAAATAATTGCACTTCCCCTAGAGCCAGCAATTACTTGTTGGAATTCCTGCGTTTGGGCTGTACAATATCATGCAGCTCACCTCAAGTACTACTCAGGGTTCATCTCAGAAGAGCTAACACTGACACCAAAAACGCAGGTTTTAACAGACCTTTCAACTCTTCTAAACAATGCACAGCTGAATGAGGAAGTTCAGTTCATTGCCAAGAATGCCACAGGACTGATGGACTTAATCACTTGGTTCGAATCTCAATATGTCACAGTCCACCAAGCTTAAAACAAAGTAATGGATGTACTGTTCTGGGCTGAAGCACAGTCAAATGAAAATCACTCTGATAATGCTGAGTTAAATGCCAGTGCTCAGCAGGTGTTTTCTTGCGTGGCAAAGAAGCTCAGAAAATACTACTGCTATGGGGAACCGTCAAGCAATGTAGCAAAAATGGCGCAAAAGTTTCAACAACCTGCAGCGGGGTTCCTAAAAACTGGGCATATTTTTGACTCTGCACAAATGCATCTGTTGATGCTGGATTTAACTTTGCCTAATGCAATTCCTGGCTTTGACAAGAATTGTAGGCTGGAGATTCCTGCTTACAAAAAGATTCTGAAAGAAGTGAACTGTACTTTGCCTGTGCTACAGTTTTGGAACTCAGTGGAAGGCAGAATCCACCACCTTGCAAGGCTAGCTCGGCAGTGTCTGACAAGTCCAACAAAGTCCATGAATGCAGAGAGAGCCGTGTCTAAACACAAACAGGTGTTCTTGGCGCAGAGACAGAATGAAGAAAGGCACAGTTGCTGGATGCTCTGAGAGCGGCCGTGCAGGCGAAGAGGAAGTCCTGTTCCTCCTCAGCTGGGCTGGGACTAGCAGCTAGGAGCCCCCAGCTCGGGGGCTCCCAGCAGCACGGGAAAGATCAGATCCATCTCCAGGAGACTCCCCCAGCTGCAGGAAGCCCCATGGCTGCTGCCTTCAAACCCAGCCCAGCTCTGAAGGCAGCACAGAAGTGAGGGTGGCAATCTCATGACCCCCCCCCTTTGGGTCAGAACCCCCCACAGTCACAGCACCCTGAAATTTCAGATGTAAACATCTAAACCCCTGAAGGTGACTATTTTTAAAATCCTGTGACTCTGAAATTGACCACAATGTACCATGGATTTAGTAGGGCAATAATCATTTGTATAAGGTGTATATTTCAGTTTGGGTTTTTTTATGTGGAAAAGTTGATTACATAATATTGATTTCTGATTGTTGGAGTATACAGCAGGGGGGATCCGGCGACAAGAGGGAGCCCTGCCGCTCCCGGTCACTGCGGGTGGCAAGAGCGAGCCACGTTGTTCCTAGCCACCAAGGGGGGCCAAATAGAGCCCTGGAGCTTCTGGCTGCTGCAGGGGGGACCCCAGCAACTCTCAGCCACAGTGGACCACTGGGAGGATCCCCAGAGCTCCTGGCTGTCACCGAAGGCAGGGGGGACCCCCTGCAGCTTGGAGCTGCCAGCGGAGAGAGACTTTGGAGTCCCCAGTCCCTCCCCTGCCCAGGCTACCCATTTTGTCATAGGTATTTTTAGTAAACGTCAAGGACAGGTCACAGGCTTCTGTAAATTTTTCACGATTGCCCATGACCTGTCCGTGACGTTTACTAAAAATAACCATGACAAAAATTTAGCCTTACTCATCATTATAAATATAATTTTTGTTTTGTTTTTCTCATCTTTTGTTTAACGGCAAAGCAGTCATAAGTGACTCTTGACTATTTTGCAGGTTCAAATGACCAGCCACAGACTTCTGCGTCTGGGTAAGTAGATCCTTTCATTTACCTATTTGTGCAGCCTTTTGCCAGCTACAGTCCTTCTTTTTGTTTTTTTCCCTTTACCCTACCTCTGCACCTGCTGTGGGTAAGGATGTAAACACCATGAGCCCCTCCCTCATATAGTCTTGACATGGGCGCAGACCCATAGTTTAGCAGCAACTTTTTCAGCTGCGTGAGCAAGATAAAAATCATAGGAGTGACTCAGAACCAGTTAGAGAACAAGTATTCCCTTACTGTCATTACAGGGCTGTACTTAGTGATGAATGTACAGTCTTGCCCTAAGAGCTCAAAGCACAAATCTTAATTTTTTTATGTTTTTATAGAGAAAATTCTAGTTAAATTTTAGAATAATTTTAGTCATTCTATTGCTGTTTTCTAACCTGGGAGTAGAGGGTGAGGAGAGAAATATTTGAGGGTGAGAAAAGCTATGTGACACCAGATGACACCCTGCTGAAAATGTACTTGAAAGCTGCCTGCTTTGCGCCCTGCTCCTATGGTGACATAGAGGAATGCAGTCCCAGGTAGGAGCTTGAACAATACATGTTTCTCTTGTTTGCTCTGATTGTGCTTAGCTGCTAGAGCATACAATGTGCTGTTTGGCCCTACATAGCTGCAAATGGACAGTTACTTACCCAGCCCAAGTAAATCTGTTAGTTTTTGTGGTGCCACCGGACTCCTTGTTGTTTTTGTGGATACAGACTAACACGGCTACCCCCTGATACTTACCCAGCTTTAGTGGAAGCTACAAAATGAGCAAAGTGCAGTATAAGTTAGCAAGCTAAAAAAAAACACATGGGAAAGAAAGAGGCGTAAAAAGATAGGCAGCATGAGAGAAAATGAAAAAAGATGACGGTGACTGAAATGGGACATATTGCTTCCACACTGTCTTTTTCTTTCTAACATTTTTCCCTCTGTAAAAAGTTTTGGATCAGATAAGTATGCATTGAACCTCATCAGGCCACGAGTACTGCCTGTGAGATAATGGAGTTTACCCTTCAAACGTTATAGAGCTCAAACTTGGTTGTCAATGTCACTTTTCTGAAAAAGAAGAGAGACTTGAGCTCATCTCGACTGAGACAGCCTCTTGGGATTGTCTACACTGCATTTTAAAACCCGTAGTAGCAAGTCTGAGTCCAGGTCTAGAGAGTCAGGCTCGTGCTGTGTTGTTAAAAACATCCACGTAAATGTCCAGGCTCAGGCTGGAGCTCACCTCCCTTCCTGGGCTTCAGAGCCTGACCTCCAGCCCAGGCCACAGTGTCTACGCTGCTTTTTTTTTTTAGTACCTTATCATGAGCCTTCTGAGTCTGTAGACCCAGGCCCTCAGACTTGCTGCCATGGGTTTTAAAATGCAGTGTAGGTGTGCCATAGGCAATCTGTCAGAGCGAGACTGGACTTTTCCTTTGCCGGGTAGTGTTTGCTCAATCTTATGCTGAGTACTCACAGAAATTACACAGTTGTGGAACTTGTATTTCTTTAAAATTTGTAGTTATGGGTGGCAGGTATCAAAGGCCGTGGGAGGCTGAGCCTCTCCAGACAGCCCTGTGTGGCCCTGCCCATGCTCCATCCTCAGGCCCCCTCCTTCCTGGTGCTATGCTGCAGTGGGCTCTTTCCCTTTGGTCCCTGGCTGGGGCTAATGGGAGCTGGCCTGTGGCCAGGGACTCCGCCCTGTTCTTTGGGGCAGGGTGGGGGGCTGTGTCGCTCGCCCAGACGGCACTCTGGGGCTGGAGGGTGGGATACCACCTGCCTGGCACTCTTGGACTGAGGGCACTTGAGCGGCCCAGGGTTTTTTGGGGGGAGGGGCTCTGGTGGGCGGGGCTTTGGGCAGAAGGGGCAGGTAGGGCCGGAGGCTAGTCTCCCCAAGCCCAGGGTTCACCACCACCCATGTTTGTAGTGATATCGGTCACTGCAGTGGCTATTTTTAAAAGGCCCAGTTTCCTTTGTATGTTACATTAACATCTTAAAAACACAAAGGCCAACGTTTTCTACCTTGGATGCTAAAGTTATGCTTCAAATCCATATTTAGGTGCCTAAATATGTGATCTCAATTTTCAGAGCTGCTGAGCTCTTAGTGACTTCAGTGTGTGGGTGCTCAGTACCTCTGAAAATCAAGCCTTTTATTTAGATGCGCAGTTTAGACACTCAGCTTTGAAAGTGTGGGTCTCACTCTTGATATTGGAAATGGGTGAGATGTAATACATATGAAAAATTAAGAACAGTTTATTATAATTTTATGCTACCAAGGTTTAGGTAACTTTAATATAACTGCTTTATCATGAGTTTCTTTTCTTCCCTGTATGTAAAATATATGCACATTGCTTTGTGAATATGAAACTGGTATCTGAATCCATGTAGCTTCAGGGGACATGATAGGGCAGTTACACTTTGGTGTGGGACATCTTTTTTTTTTTTTTAAACCCTTTTGTTCTGTTCTGCAGATGCTAATACAGAATTAGTACAATAAATGTGTTTGTAGCACTGACCTCACCAGATATGGTCAGCTTAAAAAGAAAACAACAATTACATGTTGGTTTCTAGGTGTTGGTGATTTTATATTACAACAGCAGGTACACTGTTCAGTATATTGCATTATCTGTAGGAGATGCTTAAGGTTCACAAAGTAACTGTATTTCAAACATTGTTCTGTAACTGGTTTTGTTAAAGTACAAATATTTATATCTTGCGTCCTTTCCTAGGCTACCCAGAGATTTTTTTGATAAAGCAGAGCGTGCAGACACAAAAGCACTGCCTTCAAAGGGTCCAGGGCCCAGTTTACTGACAGGAGATTATGATGAGGAGGAGGAGGTGGAGGAAGAGGAAGAAAAAGACAATACTAGCAAACCACCTAGTGTGCAAAAAAATGAAATTCCACCCACAGCTCAAGAAACAGTAGCTAATGCTCTACCAGCAGGTAACTTTGGACTGTAAAATATAAAATTCAGTAAGAAGAAATGGTTGATTATTTTATTGTAAATTATGCTGGTAGGTATTTTATAATTATTAGACATTTGAAATAGCACTGATGGGTATGTTCTGTTTGGGGTTTTCTCCTTGTTAATTTTCTTATCCGGTATATTTATGGAAGTATGATTTTTGTCAGGTGACTGTGCTAAAGTTACCCATGTGAAAAAGATTCTTGCCAATGTATTTCATTATACAATATTTTCCTAGCATCCCAGTAATATTATGTTGCTATTATCTTTCATTGCAGTGAAGTTTGTAGAATTAAAATATGTAATAATGCGTACAACATACTAATTATTTGAGCCACCCGGTGGAGTATTGACTGGCTAGTTTTGTTTCTTGATTAACACAAATGGTACTAATTGAAATTCCTCTTTAGTCAAAACTTTGTGTAGAAGCTTGAACCATAGGTCCCTTTGTACATAAGGTTGTGCATGTCTTTTCTTGTAGATTTCTTTGACAACAAAACGACAGCTGCTCCCATAGTCTCCCATTCAGGGTCTATTCAGAAAGCGGAAGTTCAAGAAAAGGTAGTGGAAAGGTAAATTAATCAGATCAAATGTTAAGAGGAAATGCAAATAAGTTTCACTCTTCCAGATAATATACATAACTTTGACCATATTTAGGTCTGTCACTTTGAACAGTTAGAAGATTCGTCTCACTTACAGCAAGCTGTCTTGTTTTAAGCATTCCAAAAGATTTTCAAAAATAGGAACCTAAAGTGATGGGAAAGCATTTGGGTGCTCACTACTTTTGAAAACACCTAGGAGCCTAACTTCCAGCTCTGAGTTCTGGAATATTGACCCAAATCTATTATCTACTCAGCTCCTTGTGTGTTTGATAAGATTTAGCTGTAGAAACAAATTTTGTTGAGATTAACATCCAGCTAGTGCTGCATATGGAGAAAAAATGCATTTTTTTACATTTCTAGTTCTTCATCAAAAATATACTGGTCTTTGCTCTTGACATTTTATCTGTGGAATTAAAGATCACAGTAATAAGCACTAGATCAAGATAACTGTCCGTTATTTTAACATTTCAGGAAAGAAAACACTGCAGAAGCTTTACCAGAGGGATTCTTTGATGATCCTGAGGTGGACGCAAGGGTAAGAGATCCTTTTGTTTATTTTTCTTCAGACTTACGGCATGGCTACACTTGCATATGTAGAGCTCTTTGAGTTAAATCAGCCTTCGTAGAGCACAGTAGGGAAAGCGCTGTAGTCTGTCCACACTGACAGCTGCCAGCGTACTGGCGTGGCCACATTAGCAGCTCTTGCAACGGCCACAGAGGGCACTGCATTGTGGTAGCTATCCCAGCATGCAAGTGGCTGCAACGTGCTTTTCAAATGCGGGGGGAGTGGAATCTGACAGGGAGTGTGTTGTGTGTATGTGGGGGGAGATAAAGTGGGTTTTTGCAGAGCTGAGAGCATGTCGGCATGCTGTCTTGTAAGTTCAGACAGCAACAGACCTCCTCATCCCCTCCCCGCCTCTCTGTCTCTCACACAGCATTCCACAGTAATGGTTGCTTTGTCTCGGTGCAGATAAGCAGCCAGCTATCAAACGGCACTTTCAAAGGGCATATCCAAAACAATGACAAGAGTGGCCACTTGACTTAAGGGAATTATGGGACATTTCCAGAGGTTGATCAGAGCGCAGTAATGCAACACCTCGTTCACACTGACGCTGAGGTGCTCCAGCGGGGGCGCATCAAACGTTATTCTACTCGCCGAGGTGGAGTACCAGGAGCGCTCTAGCCATGGAGTCAGAGCGCTCTATGTGCCTTGCCAGTGTGGCTGGGTAGTGAGCTAGTGCGCCCAGGGCTCCTTTAATGCGCTGTAACTTGCAAGTGTAGCCAAGCCCTTAGTAATACTCAGATTAGTGGGTCCTTCAGTCCAAAATAAGTGAGAGTGACTCATTAAATGGTTTTGTGTTGATGTATGTGAAAGTATTAGAAGCAAGAGGAAGACAAAGGACAGGGTAGGCCCATTACTCAATGGTGGGGGGGAACAATAACAGAAAATGTGGAAATGGCAGAAGTGCTAAATAAATTTTTTTTTCAGTTTTCACCAAAGAGGTTAATAGCGATTGGACATCTAGCATAGTGAATTCCAGTGAAAATGAGGTGGGATCAGAGGCTAGAATAGGGAAAGAACAAGTTAAAAATTACTTAGACAAGTTAGATGTCTTCAAGTCACCAGGATTTGATGAAATACCTCCTAGAATATTCAAGGAGCTGACTGAGGAGATATCTGAGCCATTAGTGATTATCTTCAAGTAGCCATGGAAGATCGGAGAGATTCCAGAGGACTGCAAAAGGGCAAATATAGTGCCAATCTATAAAAAGGAAAATAAGGACAACCTGGGGAGTTTCAGACCAGTCAGCTTAACTTCAGTACTGGGAAAGATAATGGAGCAAATAATTAAGCAATCAATTTGCAAACACCTAGAAGATAATAAGGTGATGAGTAACAGTCAGCATTGACTTGTTAAGAACAAATGGTGCCAAATCAACCTAATAGCTTTCTTTGAGAGGGTAACAAGCCTTTTAGATAGGAGAGAAGTGATAGATGTATTATATCTTGACTATAGTAAGGCTTTTTATACTGTCTCGCATGACCTTCTCATAAACAAACTAGATAACTACAACCTAAATGGAGCTACTATAAGGTGGGTGCATAACTGGTTGGAAAACTGTTCCCAGAGAGTAGTTATCAGTGGTTCACAGTCATGTTGGAAGGGCATATCAAGGGAGGGCTCCACAGGGATCAGTTCTGGGTCCGGTTCTGTTCAATATCTTCATCAGTGAGTTAGATAATGGCAGAGAGAGTACAGTTATAAAGTTTGAGGACGATACCAAGCTGGGAGAGGTTGCAAGTGCTTTGGAGCAGGGGTTCTCAACCTTTTTCTTTCTGAGGCCCCCTCCAACATGCTATAAAAACCTCCACAGCCTACCTGTGCCATAACAACTGGTTTTCTGCATATAAAATCCAGGGTCGGCATTAGGGGAGTAGCAAGGAGGGAAATTTCCCGGGGCCCCATGCCGTAGAGGGCACCGTGAAGCTAAGTTGCTCAGGCTTTGGCTACAGCCCTGGGTGGTGGGCTTGAGGCCCTGAGCTGCAGTCCCACGCGGTGGGGCTTCAGCTTTCTGCCCTGGGCTCCAGAGAGTCTGTCGCCAGCCCTGCGTAGCAGACCCCCTGAAACCTGCTTGTGGCCCCCAGGGGGCCCCAGACTCCTGGATGAGAACCACTGCTTTGGAGGATTCAAGGAAATCTGGACAAACTGGAGTAATCATCTGAAGTAAATAGGATGAAATTCAATAAGGACAAATGCAAAATACTCCACTTAGGAAGAAACAATCAGTTGTACACATACAAAATGGGAAATGACTGGCTAGGAAGGAGTATTACAGAAAGGGATCTGGGGTTCATCATGGATTACAAGCTAAATAGGAGGGAACAGTGTGACACTGTTACAAAAAAAAAAAAGCGAACATCATTCTGGGATGTATTAGCAGGAGTGTTATAAGCAAGACACAAGGAGTAATTCTTTGGCTGTACTCCATCTTTTGACTAGGCCTCAGCTGGAGTATTGTGTCCAAATTTGGGCACCGCATTTCAGGAAAGACGTGGCCAAATTTGGGGAAAGTTCAGACAAGAGCAACAACAATGATTAGAGGTCCAGAAAACATGACCTATGAGGGAAGATTGAAAAAAAATTGGGTTTGTTTAGTCTGGAAAAGAGAAAACTGGAGGGGACATAACAGTTTTCAAGTACATAAAAGGTTATTACAAGGAGGTGGGACAAGAATTGTTCTTCTTAACCTCTGAGGATAGGACAAGAAACACAATGGGCTTAAATTGCAGCAAGGGAGGTTTAGTTTGGACATTAGGAAAAACTTCCTAACTGTCAGAGTGGTTAAGCACTGGAATACATTGCCTAAGGAGGTTGTGGAGTCTCCATCATTGGAGATTTTTCAGAGCAGTTTGGACAAACACTTGTCAGGGATGGTCTAGATAATACTTAGACCTGAACTGGGCTAGAGGACTGCTTGAGGTCCCTTCCAGTCCTACAATTCTATGATTCAATGTATATTAATTTAAGGACATGGAAGGGAAGATTGCTAACAGTGGGGTCTGAGCATCCTTTCAGACTGAGTTTATTCTTGGCAGTTATTTGCAATACAGCTTTCTCATGGTTTAAAGGGAGTTTTATTGAGGCTAACATGTCTGCTGGATGTTAGGAGTGAAGATGTAAGTAGATTGCTGTGTGATGTACAATACTAGCCCACTCAAACAGCAAGCTAGTTCTCACCCTTTCTTTTGCTGCCCTAGTAGAAAACATTTTTTGGCTGAGGGAGAGGGGTCATGAGAGGTTTGGGGCCAAAATCACCATAAAACGTTGAAATTTTGTTCTGGTCCAAATTTGCAACATCTTGTATACCAAGTGATGTCCTTACTTTGTATTCACTTATGAAAATAGCATAACTTGGTTTTTGGAAGACATGCAGAAGGATCTATTTTTACATTTGTGCATAAAATTGACTGCAAATTTGATAGCTGTGCACATCTGCACACACTCATATTGCTTTGTCAAATTGGCAAACCATGGGATGGGATGGAAATTTTCTGAAAAATTATTTTTCTTTTCATTGAACATGTCTCTGTATTGAACATGCCTAAGAATTATGAACACTCTTGGTGTGTTAATGATTTTACCACATGGTTTATAAAGCAAATACTTGCAGCCGCCGTCTGTCTTAGTGTGAGATGATGCCGTAGATGTTTTTAATGTCTCCTTATTACATGCTTGTATGTGCAGAAGAACTATTAATATAACACAGCAATAATGAATGCTGCAAGAAAGCAGCCTCTTGTTCAATTTTTTGTATCCCTCCACAATCCCACTCTGATCTTTACCATCCTGTACCTATTTTATTTTCTTTGGTGGGATGCTTTCAGTATTGGCCATGCCTCTAGGTATGCTTGCATGTGGCGTGCATAATAGCTTTCTTCACGCACTGAGAAATGGGGATACTTAATTTTGAAGAATATAGTTGAGAAGGGTAATGTATGTTTTGTAAGTGATGAATTGCTCTACTGCAGAAAAGTAATTAGAGAACTTGCTGCTAGAACTGCAGTAACCATGCTTGGCGTCTGAGATGTTAGCCTTGATACTAGGACCGAACACTGGTATCTCAAACTTACATGTATGCTGTTACCTGCAGTAGCACTAGCATCAATGATATTTTCCTGCCACTCTACATGAGCCCTGCAGGAGCTAGAAGATGATTAAGAGTTTCATGTTGTCTGCACCAGAATAATGTACATAGTATAATCTGTAGAGTGCTTAGAAGTTTGATCCGTACTTGGGGGAAACTTAAAATAACCATTTATTTTAAAATGAATTCTTTGTGTTGCTGGTGTAGATGAGGTGCTAGGGGTTTGGGTTATTGATAGTGGTGTCTAGAGCTGTGATTCGAGTGATGTGCAAGTGAAAGAGGGGAGAAAGTCCTGCAGGTGATGGATGCTGTGAGCCAGGGACAGTCTGCCAATGCATAGGCAGTGCCAGTTAGTGGTCTGTCTTTGACCCAGGTTCTTAACGCAATTCACAAGCACGTAGGCATTGAAAGGAACAGTTGCTTTATTTGTTCGCTGCCGGTGGCACAAAGCTCTTGCTAATCAGCTCCTTCCAGTTTAGCTCATATGGAGAGGAGGAGTACCACCATATTGGTGGAGCTATAATCTCAGACTCTGTTACAGTGGTTCTAGGCAGGAATCGCAGACAAAATGTTCGGAGATGCTGCCTGTTTTTGCAATTTTCTCTGGTTTTGTGTGTTTAAAAAACACAGCTCTTTGAAATCTGGTATTAATATCAGGGGTTACTAATGCATTTAAATGTTTGATCAGATACACACTTCAAGGAAAAATAATTGTCTTGTTAGTGTTTAAGTTTATTATAAGAAATACAAATAGTCATGACTTACAAAAGGTAAAACCACACTACGTAACAACAATACAATACATCTAACCATGATAGGAATAACCACAAAACAGAAATATGGAATGATGGAAGTGTTATATCTCCCAGTATGTAGTTTGCTTTCAAACTCTTCAGTTAATACTATGACTTATTTTATACTGTTGCATATTGTCTAATCAATCAAGAACAAAGCATGTAAATGACTGGTCATTTTACATGATAAGGATTGCCATATTGGCAAAAGACAGGAATGGATAAAAGGAAAAGAAAGCTAAAGTAGAAAGGAAGCTCCACAAGTTATTTTATTCAAACTGTTTAGTTCCTCTTAACTCCATTACTCATCCCAAAGTAGCATAGAGTAAAGAATGGTGACCCAGACATTATTAGTCATCAAGCACATGATTCATGTCACAACCTCTGGTGAGAGAACTAATTGTGAGTTTTGGGCATTTCTGTTAGTCTTGGATTATTTGGTTCATTTGCCAGGATGCTTTGCTACAAGCACAAGGCATGACTGTGATCACCTACATTCCTCGTGCCCTCTGTGCGGACCCCAAGCCTCTGCACTACCTTGTGTAGGAAGAGCTAATCTCCCAGCAGACACTACACACCTTTTCTCCCAAGTGCAGGCAGATCCTGTTTCTTCATCCCACTTCAGTTCCAGCATTATTTTTGCAGACAATATTCCCACCGTTTCTAGAGTCAGTAATTAATGTTCAGTATAATTGAAAAGATTGGATTAGAGGTATTAGTGGCAGACAGCTCTAACAGTTCTTATGCTAGCCACTAAATTGAAGTATGGGGGCAACAGTCAAGATGGTAATCAAAATCGTGATTTTAAAGGCAGATATCTCAAAACCCACTAAGACTGGGTTGTGCTGCTGTATACTATTGGACAGATGGGGATTCACAAACTATAATTCCATGCAATGGTAACTGGACATTGAAAACAGTCAAAAATAGAGGCTATCATATTACCAGATAGGCCAGGTTGCTTTCAGCATCCCAAATATCTTGTGCCATTCATTTGTGGTCAGCTGCTTTCCCTCAATATTGTAATCATACATTTTGTACAGGCAGTGGTTTTCCATTTAGGTCTAGAATCAGATTTTTTTCTCCAAAATCATGAAAGATGACTGTTTGTTTATATGCATTATTTGAGCCAAAGCATTTACCTGCTGTTAAAACTTTCTTAGTAAATAGCAGAATATAAGTTTTGTTTCTCCTATTGGTTTTAGAATGCCAGCGAGAATCATTAGGCAGTTGCTAAAGAAGTTTGGTTTTTCACATTCACTAGGTGCGAAAGGTTGATGCTCCGAAGGATCAGATGGACAAAGAGTGGGACGAATTTCAGAAGGCGATGCGACAAGTCAACACAGTAAGTGATGGAATCTATCTTTATTGCTTCTAAATACAATACATAATTGGAAAAACAGCCATTTCATGCAGCTTGGCAGAGTGAGTGACGTACTGTATTTTTTGACTGCTTGTCACAATGCAATGTGCAGTTAAACACGCTTTACAGCTGAGTGAAAGGTCCTCGCATTTTACACTCTAGGAAAAGTTAAGTGGAAAGAGCGTTTGATGACAAACATATCTAATTAAATATGCTAGGGTGGATTTAAGTGAGATAGCAGGCACACCGTGACAGTTTCCCATCTGCAGGCAATGGACTGTATTCCTAGCTGCTGCTTCAGAAAAGTTGCCCATAGAAACATTTAATTTTAAAATCTGAAAATTATACCTCTCTCTCTAAACATCTTAACCCCTGTAAAAGCTACAAGAGTGTTTGTTTGTGGTGAATTTAAACTTGACAAACACCCCTAAAGTTGGGAATATTTTAGAGGAATTTACACAGAACACATCCTGATTGGCCCCAGTTTTTCTGTATCCTAATTTCTTACTACTTAGGGTTGCATGAAACCTTGTATCAGAGTCAGCTTTTACACCTCCCCGATGTACACTGTACAGGACATTGTGGTAGATACTTGGTATTCTCACCTGCTGCCTTTAATGTTTTTAAATTCTTGAATTGAAAATAATTGATCATAAATAACTGCTAAGAAAACTGGTACAGAACAATTTATCATTACTTGTTAAAGCAGTACTATAGATAAAGTAAACTTTCATACAAAAACCAATAGTGGATACATTTTGTTAACATTAACCATTCAAGCAATTCTTCAGCATAGGAAGGAATCTTCTCAGTTATGCGTGGACCATTGGTTGCATAGCCTCTCCCAGACATTCAGATTTGAGAAAGTATATGCTGAAAAAAATAACAGGTTAGAAATACATTGGAATCAAGTGGGTATAGATAATACTTCTAACAGGCTTACTGTACATAATTGGTAAACACCAAATGTTGGTGTATATGTTTTGTTGCATCGTAAGCCTTTTGATGGATGTATTTGGCTTTATATTCTGTTTCAAAACTATTTTTAATATTGAACTAAAAAATTCAAAAGGAGAAGGAGCTCTAGACTGCTTAGGGATTTGGTGTAGCATTTCATTCTTTCCTTTTCACTGAACTTTAGCCCAAGTCACAAAGACTTTTCCTGTATGTCCCGTTAACATACCTCTTGGAGGAGGGAAGGTCTATATAGGATTGTGACTTTGTTACAGCATACTTTAATCTCTTGTTTTTAGTTTCCAGTATGCTCTTTTACTGAAAAAAAGATCAAATGGGGCTAAACTTATTCACAGCTTTTCTGGTTTAGATTTCAGAAGCAATAGTGGCAGAAGAGGATGAGGAGGGACGTTTGGATCGTCAGATTGGAGAAATTGATGAGCAGATGTAAGTAGATCAGTCTTTCTCAAACTTTGCTTTCTGCTCCCCACTGAAAATGGGTATATATTTGATAAGACTCTGAATGCATGAAGGGGGAGGGATAGCTCAGTGGTTTGAGCATTGGCCTGCTAAACCCAGGGTTGTGAGTTCAATCCTTGAGGGGGCCACTTAGGGATCGGGGCCAAAAATTGGTCCTGCTAGTGAAGGCAGGGGCTAGACTCAATGACCTTTCGAGGTCCCTTCCAGTTCTAGGAGATTGGTATATCTCCAATTATTACCTAAGTTTCATTTATACCCTGCCATGGCAATGCTTTTAAATATTCACTGATCAAAGTGTTTTAATTTAAAAAACAGTTTGTTTCCTGACAATGAAATTTTTTTAATACAATGATTAATTTGGGCAGCAGCACTATATGGGTGTTTACTAAGACAGACTGCACTGGGAGCTCTGAAAACAGTAGGTAAGGGCAGAGGCGTGCCCAATAAACTATAGGAACAAGGTTCATTTCTTCCTACGCTCCATCTGTGGATTCTGCATCATGTAGAACTCCAGTGAACTGACTATATTTGATAACCAAACTCTTAAGCAGCTTTTAGTAGACTGAACAAAAAATTACGAACATCATTTTCATGTGATAATTCATGTCTTAATTCTTGGTGACTACCTGGGCCCTTGGTTCTCATGACAATTATTTGAAAATGTTTGCTGAATGATGTACCTTATCATGTGAACCCTCACTAGCTGCAATGTTCCATTGAAACAGTTGGACACACATTAGTCTAAGCTTCAGCAAGATCAATGAATACAGCTTAGTTTGACATTTTATGGTGATGTAAATCAGTCATTTTGTGTTACATGTACAATTCATGACAAAGCTATTGATTGAAAGCAAAGGAAAAGATGTGTGTGTGTGTGTGTGTGTTTGTTAAAAACTAGCAACCATCTTTAAGCGAAAAGGAGATGTTCACACTGAAGCAATAGTTAACCAGTGTGGCAGATTTAGAAGCTACTTAGATGGTATTAATGATAATATCAAAGTCAAGTTGCTTCAACAGTGATCTTGTAATTCTGGAGAGAGCTTTGACTAAGAGCCTGAAGGTGTTTAAACAGTCCCTTTTACCATCACAGTTTAAAATCTCATGATTACATGGGACCAAATTGAGGAATTTGTAGGTAGCTGCGAAGGTTGTTGCTATTGATAATTTATTTTGTCTGAAGTAGAAGTCCATGTGGCCAGACTTTTAGCTTCATGTTATATTTAGAACAGCATATTTGAATGGAGGCAATGTTCTAATAGCCAGTGAAGCTTTTTGGAAACCGTTGTATTTTCTAGAGCAACTCTTTAAATGGAGTACATCCTCAGTGCTGGGTGGGAGTGCCTCCTGTGAAGCATCTTAGACATTTTGTGTTCAGTTCCAAAAGCCTGTCTTTGAGTGTGGGTTCCAATGGGCTTTCAAAATTGGTAATACAACTGATTGTTGAGAAATGGCCATTGTGGTTCACTCCTCAGCATCAATCCAAACTAGCCTGGTAAAGCTGGTGAAATACAGTTTGGGGAGTGTAAGGTCAATTGCCCTTTAAAACTGATGGTATTCTAGATCAAATGAAGTATCACAAAGTGCAGGTATACTCTGAAAGTAACTCTCTGAACATGACATTATGGTGTTCAATGGTCGACTCTATGATTAGGATCCAGATTTAAGCTCTTTTCTCTGTATTGAATCTACAGGGCTAATAGGAGTGACAAGAAGTAAAAAGCTTATTGAAATCAAGTAAGCAGAATTTGGTATTTGCAAGGAACAGATCCTGTTCACTAGTAAGAGTTATCATTTTTACATAGTTATTTTTCAGAGTCAAACTGCACTTTAAAGCAAATGCAAAATCTGACGACGGCCAACCACAAGTTCTTTAAGATGGTGAAGTGCCAGGGCTACAACACCTTGTCAGGCTTCCATTTAAATGTACTATTTCTGTGTGTCATAACAGATAGCAATAAAAATCCATGTGCTCCCCTTTCCACCTCAGGTGAAATAACATCTTAGACAAAAATTGAAAAGATTGGTTTGAGCTTTTTCCTTCTCTACAGAATTTGACCAAGTGGTTTCATATTTTTTATTTTTTTTAAATCAAATTGTCACAGGATTGTGATTTGATCTGTCATTGGTTTTGACATCTTTGTAAGAGAAGCTGTGACTAAGGAACTCCACTTCATTCTGCTTCCACAGGACTACAGCAAAATGTTAAATAATCATGTGTGTGTCTATTGTGAAAGGCTTATTTGAATTTTAATGTTTGTATGTCTTTCAGGTTTTTTGACAGAAGGAGAAGCATTCCCAGTATTGTGGGAAAATCAGTTTTTTTTAATTGGCAAAGGCCATAAATGTTAACTAACTCTTTTTACCTTTCTACAGTGAATGTTACCGCCGTGTTGAGCTGCTGCGTAACCGCCAGGATGTAATGAAAGATAAATTTAAGGAAGCCATGAGATTAAGAGCAACCCAGGAGAAAGAGGATGAGGATATTGGTAGTGAAGATGAAGGAGAATTGCAGGATTTGCTGTCTCAAGATTGGAGAGTGAAAGGGGCTTTGTTGTAGCATTTCAGTGGCATACTCAGTATTCTGTTGATCTGTGGTATTACTTTTTATCAGAAGACTTTTTTGTTAAAATATTTATTTTTAAGAAGGATCTTGCAGATACTATTGAGGTTAATTGTAAAAAATATGTCCGTATCTCTGTAGGTCTAAAATGGAGTATTATTTTGTGTAAAGGTTGTACATTGTAAATGTTTTACAAGTTTGAATATAACTTTCCTATTAAAATTATTATAATTTCCTACTAAAATTATTTTAATGAGCAAGTAATTTTATAGTCAATATAGACTTCTGGGAGTGTAACATATACTAAGTCAGTGCTTTGAGTTGTCCTGTGCTGTAGTTCCTACCAGCCAGTGTATAGTGTCCTTTCAGATAGGAAACTCGGCTTTATCCAGGACGTTTTAGAAGTTACTAGTAAAATGTAGCATGTTGGTCGTCCAATGTTTCACTCTTTCATATGTAAATGACCTAAGAATCCAGAAACATTGAGCAACAGATTGTGGAGAAGTTGTAATACTCTGATCTCCTGCCATGCTATAGTGGGCATGCATGTTGCAGAAGATTGTGCTGGACTCAATCTGTTGTTTTCGTTAATGCAGTTACAGACTGGAACGTGTGAAAACTCTTGAGCAGAGGGATGAAATGGGTATGCAACTGCGAGCACTGCACTGGAAACCTAGGTGGCGTTGGAAGAATAACTTCAAAATAAACCTAATTTGTTTTAGTTGTAAATATTTGAAGCTTTCGAGGGAGCCTTGGAATTCTGTTTTCTTTCTCTCAAGTGTGCAAATGGGTAAATAACATTTTAAAGTTAAGACTCAGTGAACAGGACAAAATTGAGGTAACATAAAAAGGGAGCAAGAAATGTACTGAGATTCAGTATGTACTAGCTAAATTAGAGCCAGATTCTATTTTTTAAAAATCATATGCTCTTTTGATCTTTGCAAGTCCCCAAAGCCCTCAGATTTACTGAGCTAGCAGGAACTTCTGAAAATCTGTATGGATTTTTCAGTTCGGTCCCAAGAAGTAGAGTTGTGGAAAGACAGCTTATTTTTTTTACCTCAGGTTTTGGAAAAGATTTGTGTTTGGAAATATATTACAAGGTTGGTTTGGAGAGGAAGAAAAAAAGGAATAGAATAATCTTACCACAAAATTAATTCAAGTCAGTCTGGGTACAGGTTATATCTACTGATCACCATAGTGTTTTATTAAGGGAAAAAATGTTATTGCTCACTAAAGGTAGATGTCAGTTTTGTAGCATCTGTCACAATGAACATTCTGTGTGAGAACTGCTGCCAGATTCTCTTGACCCTACTTTACTTCTTCTACTTTACATATTCCAGCCATGTGTTTATAACAATGTTGTGAAAAGTAAAATTCTTTTAAAATGCTTAACAGAACAATGGATCACTATGTTCTGACCACATATACTGGCCTGCATGCTTGATATTTTTTGCTTAATTTTGTAATAAGTACAAAAAACAAGCACAGCCAATACTTCTAAAAAAATTTCAAGTATAATTTTGCAACTAATGATCTCTGTCATTGGTAATATCCAGAAATTTGGCAAAATGGTTTCCAAGAGTCACTGAGTTATAAATAGAAACATTCAAAAACTAGAAAAACAAATCTTGAACAGCGTGGCAAGTTACTGATTTAACTGGCAAAGAATAAACATGGCAGTATATTACTACTTTGAATTTCAGTATTACTGGATGCATATCATACTGCAATGAGTGAAATAGTGAGAGTCATTCCTCAACAAGAGGGGAGCTAAAGTTCCTGTTCAGAAAGATGGAGGCAATGGGAATGTTTGTTTAATGACTGGCAGTCTTGCTATTTTCTGTAAAATACAGTTTCCTTCATTTTCCATAAATTCTGGGAAGTGTCTGATGTACAATTTTCCCACTGCATACTCTTTCCCCCAACCTCCCCACTAGTCCACCAAGGAGAGCTGCACAGCCTCTTAATTCTGATATTAGAGAGACAAGGTGGGTGACATAATATCTTTAATTGAACCAACTTCTGTTTGGTGAGAGACATAAGCTTTTGAGCTTACAAGGAGCTCTTCTTCAGGTCTGGGAAACTTAATCAGTGTGTCACAGTTAAATATAAGGTGGAACAGCTTGTTTAGCATAAGTAGTTAACAAGGATTTCAAGGGACCATTGAAAGGTTAACGATTTATGCTCAACAATCTGTTCCACCTTATATTTAACTGTGACACTCTGATTAAGGCCTGGTCTGCACTGCAGTTAGGTTGACATAAGCTACCTTGCGCTGGCCTAACTGTTTACTACACTAAAATGTAGCTCCCACTGATGTACCTCACCCACTACATCAATTTAGGCCTTGTCTACACTACTATGGTAAGTCGACCAAAGTTACGCTACTCCAGCTACATTAATAACATAGCTGAAGATGACGTAGCTTACGTCGACTTACTGCAGTGTACACTGCACTGCATCGATGGGAGACACTCTCCTGTCAACTTAATCATCTTCTTCTGGTGGAGAGCCAGACTTGGCGGGGAGTGCTCTGTGGTCGATTTAGTGAGACTAAACCCACTAGACCCGCTAAATCAACCCCTGCTGCATTGATCGCAACAGCGTCAATCCCTGGTAAGTGTAGATATGGCATCAATAACTGCACCTCCACGAGAGGCGTAGAGCTTAGGCCAACGTAGTTAGGTTGATGCAGTGTCAGTAAAGTCACTGCGTTGCTTACATTGACTGTTGCTGCCTTTCAGAAGCTGTGCCACAACGTCCCACAGTGACACAGGGCTCCTGGTGAGGACGTGCACTGCCTACACAAGAAGAGTAGTGTGGACATGCAAAAGTGATTTAATTACTGCAGTGGCTGTACTTCAACATAATTTAGGTTGACTTGCCATCATTTTGTAATGTAGACTTTCCCCTAAGGTTTCCAGACCTGAAGAAGAGTTCTGTGTAGCTCAAAAGCTTGTCTCTCTCACCAACAGATGATGTTCCAATAAAAGATATTACCTCCTCTCTGTAATATCCTGGGACCAAAATAGGTACAACACTGCATATTAACTGTCCTCCCACCCTAGCCTCCTCACTCTTCGTTTTTGTATATATAGTTGGTATATAGTTAGTTAGTGTTCAGTTCTTTATAGTTGTCTTAGTATAGTTGTTCTAGAGAGTAGTGTGTAAGGGGGCCAACCGCGCTGCGGGGGCTGTTCCGTCTCGGAAAGAAAACGAGATGCGTCCGACCTCCGTCTGTGGACCACCGACGGACACGGGCAGTATTCCGCAAGCCTCGGCCGGGCGCTCCCCCCCACCCCACGTCGGCGGTCGGTCGCGCGCCTGAAAGCGCGGATGGCACGGGCTCTGCCGGCTCCCCCCCCACGACCACCATCATCGGTTGCTCAGCAGTGGGGTTCTGGGGTGCCCTGGGGTCATCGGAGCGCAAGCATTCCGCTTCCCCACCCAGAGGAGAGGATGAGGACCTCATATAACTAATGGTCGTTTCGACACTCCAGTGCCGTGGCACTGCCTTTTGTGAAGACCATACAAGCATCGCTGCTGCAAATCTCTCCGCTCAGACAGAGGTGGTGCAGTACGCTGCTGAGGACCTGCCATTTGAGGCCTATTCTATTGAAAAAAGACCGATTCGCGGATACAGACCTTGAAGGTCTTTCGGTCCCCCGCAGGGCAGCGTTACATCACCCTGCGCCTCGCAGGACAAAAAAACCACCGGACCCCCGGGTAACCCCCGCCGCCACCAGTCCAGCCAGTCTTCCAAGGGCCCGCAAAAGGTCCAAGCCTTTGATGGATGATGGGCCGCCCGGGCCTCTCATCTCGGGATCGATCCTCCCCGTTTGTTCCGCCTCGCCTATTTTTATTTTTTCGGCGTGTGGAATATAACATCGGACAGCTGGGTCTTTCAGACTGTCCAGTCGGGATAAACCACCACCCCAGTTCGTGTGTTACTTCCCGGACTCGCGCACGGCACGGTGTTTACAAAGTGCATGGCAGCGTAGCAGGCAGCACACTTTCTTCTCCCCTCAGTGGTCCTCCGTCCACGTGTGGTAGTACATTTTTTTGGTGGGGGGGGGGTTTCGGTCGACCTCTTCTCCTCCCAGGGCGAACAGGAAGTGCTCTATGCCTTCCCCTCCGTTTCGCTAGTGCACAGAGTGCTCCAGAAGCCCGGAGGATCGATCTTTGGCCTGGTTCCGTGGTTGGTTGCCCCAGAGAGGATGTTCGGCAGCCGTACAGCAGGTCCTGCTTGAAAGTAGAAAGTGAACCTCCTGGCCAGACTCGTCCGGTCCTCCATCTCTATGGCCACGTGTTCTCTACTCTCTCTCTCCTCCTCCTGGCCTTCCTGGTCCTGCATAAACATCGGCAAGGAGAGAGTCGGAAAAGAGCATTGACGGTGGGCCTCCCCCCCCCCGCCTCTTCTGGCGCGGATGAGGTGCAGCTTAGCCTCACCCGGCCTTCCTGCAAGGTGGTCTCGGCCTTCCACCTTAATCAGATCCGCATGCTACGAGACGAGCGCTCTGACCTGACATGCCGACACCGCTCTCTCACGAGAGAGCGCAAGCCTCGTCGCCGCCTTCCTGAGTCTAGCGGCGGCGCCGGCTTCGGCAGTTTTTTACTCCCATACGTCTCACTCCGACCCCACCGCTAGGTAAGGCTTGGGATTTCTAATATGTTAATACTTACCAGAAGTAGGTTGAAGCCAGCACACCAGTTTCTGGTTATCTTGTGTTTAGACAACCAGAAACTTTTGCATGTCCTCTTTAGTTCCCTCAATGGGATCTAGCATGTTTCCAAATCTAGTATGACTTGATTAAGGGCCAGTATTGTCATTGGTCTTAACATTCTGGTCAGAGAAAGTGGAACAGACATGGCTGATTCTAAGGACAGAGTGCATAGAGAAACATGAATGTACACTTCATTTTTATAACTGAAATTATTTTGCATGTCTAACTTTATAATATTGTGGGCTTCAGTTTTCTTCATTTTGTGCACGTTTGAAAACTATTTCTTTTTTACTGTATGTGTGAGGAATTGGGAAGGGAAATGAACATTAAAAACAGTACAGCTGGCAAAGTCTCTCTCATCTTCATGACTGTTTAATTGGGGGAAGCTAGAGAGTCAGTATTTACCTTTGGAATCGGAATACTACTGCATCTTAATGCAATCTTTTTAATTGTTCTTTTAGAATAAACCTACTTTTCCATCCTTTGTTAGCGATCAGACCTACAACAGATTAGTGCACTTAGACCAAGGATATTAACTAAACAAATTGTCATCTTTTGGGTATTATGAATGCTTGGCAAGCTGTCCGGTCAGCCAAAGGAATGTTCTAACTAATCCCTCTTTGTTTCTTAATGTTGTATGAATTTCCTCCTCTTTAAGTAATAGATTATGCATGATGGCATTGATTGGCTCATTGTGACAGACTGAAATTACTGCTGTGTTTGACAGCATTGATTTCTATTGATTTTCCATTTAGAAATGAAAATTGGCCAGTATGTCTCTTTTCTTGAAAGGACAGTCTCTTAGGAGATCCATCATTCATAGGAACAACTGCCATACAAGACACAATTCTCAAGGAAAATAAGGGGACAAGAGAAGTTGTCCAGTACTTCAGCGCTTACTCAGAAAGCTTCTATTGTGGTGATGCTAACAGTGACCTCACTGGCTCTGTCCTCTGGAACTGGAACGTTTATCTATGAGTGTGCCAGCAAGGCAGAAATCAAACCTCCTTTTTAGCAGAGCCTCATATCAGAAGTGGCCTTGAGGGCTGTTGGGAGAAGGTAACTCTCCCAACTTACCAAGCTGTAAAGCTGATGCAATAATGAAAAGTGACAATGTATCTGGGAAGACAACCAGCACAATTTACATGAGTTTGCTTTACTCGCACCTTTAGAGAGGCACCATTTTATGAGTAACCTATTTGCTGCTACACTGTAAGTTGTACATTTCCAGGTCATGATTGTTCAAAGGGAAGAGGTGTGGGGGTTTTGAGCCTATTGCTTTCCCGACACAACTTAAGTTTAGAACTCGAGAAGGAGCTCCAGGAACTAACCCTGTTTAACCAAAATCATGTGTTTCACTTGGGCAGTGAAATACAGACTGTTTCAGCTGTGCGTAGAGAGATGTGTGAGCTCCATTACATGTCTGAATAACATTAAAAAAGGGGAAGCATGATATGGGTAGTAATAGTAGTAGTAATATTTGGATTGTGGTAATGCCTTCAGACCCAGTACAGGATTTGGGGCCCATTGTTCTTGGCACTGTCTCTATGTATATTCATGAATGCACACAAGAAAACAGTCATCCCTACTCCAAAAGAGCTTACAATCTACGACTATATTGTACTAACAAAGGCCTCTTCTCTAGAGTAATACATGCAATTTTCAATCTTGTTACATAGTCATGGGAAGTGGGAAAAGTAAAATAAAGTCCAACTTTTTGGTATGGACAAAATGAGAACCCAGCCTCCGCTCAGGATGAGCCAGATGCTGCCTCGTCATATTCCCGTGTAGTTTGCCTGCAAGTTCATCTTCTCAGGAACTGATGGTTGAGTTAAAACAGCAGCTTTAATGAGAGCTTGTTAGTTTACTACTACTATTAATTCTCTTCAGACTTGAATATGTTTTCTCCCTAGTTGACGCCAAACCTTTTATCATAAAGGAATATTTCCTTTGGAAATACCATTGAAAACTTAGTGACTTAAATCTAACTAAATTTAAAAAACATTGTGTCAAAACTAAATGATTTGACTGTTTTGATACTTTTTTCCCCGTTCTTTTGGCTGAAAATAGTTAACACAAAATTGTATTTTTCAGCAAATAAACGGTTAGCCTGAAATATTTTGCCTAGCTCTCCTATGGAGTAATGGGACACTTTTATTTTACCACATTGAATTCTTGTATAAAGTCATATACATTTTCCACGGTGCGAAAACCTATAATGTTACAATTAACAGCTCTGTTTTAGAAACTTTGGACTTAGGTTAAAATACTATTTTCCTCAGTGAGGATGTTGGTATAAATGGAGTACAGTAGCAAATAAGATTATTACTGAGGACAAGATTGAAATGGATTGGTAGACCTGTCGAGAAACTTTCCCAGCATCTGCCTGCATTTAATTTTTCATGAATCACTTCTATATTCATTTTTCACATTCATGAAAATGGACCTCACTTACATATTGGTGCGGGAAAGAAATGTGGGCATCAAAGGATGAAATTAGCAATGAACTGACAGAGACACCACTGAAAGTCACTTGTGGGAAGAAAATCAGTGGGGATTAAAGCAATTTATGTGAAAACAATGCACATTTTTACAGAAGAGTTCTAGCCTCAGTCTATAAATGGTCACTTGTGTAGATAGGTCTTGTATATAGTCTACATTGATGGGAAGAGAGATCCCAAAGTTACTGACAAGCCTACCTCAGATTCAGCAGATGGAAGAATTGTTGCTAGAGCCGTACCTGAAGAAAATTAAGTAAGAACGGTACTGTACTCTGGATCTAGTTACTTCAGATTTACAAGGCAAAGTTTAACTAATTTGTATCATTGATTGTATAAATAATATAGACCTCTCACCTATTTCAGTGGATTTTTTTTAAATAAATTTTTCAGCTGAAGTCTGGTGTTCATTATAGCATTGTGCTAGTAATAATATAATGAAGGAATAGATTTCTAAATTACAGTTGGAGTCAATTTTTTCCACAATTAAATGAGATTTTCAGCTCAGAGGGGGGGTTTAGGAAGGATGATTTAAAAAAAAAAATCAGTGTGGCTGATTTTAAGTTACTGCTTGTGCAATAAAACATGCTATTCAACTTTTAATACAAGTTCCAGTTCATTAGTTTTTAAATTAACCTGGATTTCAAACTTCAGGCATGTCATGCATGTATCTTCAATGAGTAATCCGTGCTTTGTAATTTCAAAGATGCTGATGGGAGTCCCATTGAAAGTCAATTAGAGTAGCGTGCCTAGCACCCAAGGGTGCCTTTCAAAACATCTACAGGGAGGTTTTCAAACAAGAAAAACTTTCAGATGTTTGGGAGTGAAAAAAGAGCAGCGTGCTATCTTCAGAATCAGGAGGACTCATCTTGGTGAGTTTCTCTCAACTTCTCCCATTTTCACAGGCAGGAGGAGGCTGTGGGAAGCTGTCACAAGCCAGTCTACATAGCAAGAGTTGGCAATTTTAACACAAAACAATTCCTTAATTTAAATAACGGGCGCTGACTGAAACATACCCAAACACACAGGAACCTGGGAATCAACCTACCCACCACAAATAAAAGGCCTGTGCTGGCCATGCCCAAATTTGAAGTCTGAACTTGTAGTTCCAGGCATATTAGGTATTTCTAACTCAATGCTGAGACCAGTAAGCTCCTCCTTGCTTGCTGACTTACAACAAAAGCTACCAAAAAGAAGCCCTAAATTACTTTCACTGTGCCTAAGTATTGTGCCTTTCGAAACCTGAGTTTTCCCCAGCTATAACATGGCTGAGGATACAGCTTTTGCTATTCAGTGCTGAAAAATGCTCTGTAAAAGCTATGCATTAACACACAGGGCACTGCCCAATGAAGGATTTCGTTTAACAAGTCACTGTATGGGGTGCAGAAGCTGATGCCAACAGCGCACGTGCAACATGGGCTGGTCCCTAGGACATTTAACATGCTTTGCGAACATGAAAGCATAATGAATGTTAGCAAAACAAAGAGGTTATTTGGCCCAGCATAGTTGCCCTTTTTGGTTTAGCTAGTGCACGAAGCTACACTGCTGCCTGACCTAATTTATATTCTTTGTAGCTTATAACAACAATCTTTTGGTAAACTGAAGCTGCAGCATTAGTGCTGACTAGAGTGTTTTACAAAAACAAACAAACAGTTGCAATGTAAATTATTCCTCTGTGTAAATGCCCCACCAACCACCTCCCTAGCATAAAAGTGCATTCACCTCATTAAAGCAGTGATCAGTGCATCTTTTGCAAGTGTCTTGTGTTCATGGTTTTATATTGCTGCATCTGACTAGTTTGCCTTTCTCTGTGTGTGCAAGGGGGGGGGGGGAGCTCCCCTTCTCCCACATCATCCCTTGTGGTTTGCTGCCCCTCTTCCTCCCCACCACTTGAATGATGTCATCGCTCCCATCACATGTTATCTGGCCTAAACTGTGGGGGGCAGCGCTCAGGTCTTTTTCTGTCAGCAAAGCACCATACACACTGATGCTGTCTAGATAACATCCATAGGTCAATTTGTCTAGTCCCACGACAATGTTTACGCCCCTGCCTTGCCATTGCCTCTGCTGAAATCAAGCCTCAAGTCCCTCTTTTGGGTAGTGCAACAGCTTTCCTCTAAGTCCCAGCACGCTGCACGGTGCATGCTGCTGCTCACTTTGCGTTACACATGCACAAGTGTGACCACATAACCCATCCTTCTCAGCCACCGTCACTAGCTTCCGATTCATTTTCAAGGTCTAGCCAGAATTTCTCCTCTTGTTTTTAAAAACCTGCCATGATCAGTACCCAGGCTATCATCGCTCCAGCCACGCTCCCCACGGTGCCGACCACCAGTTTAGCATAGCCCACTGTGGAGAGCTCCTGCCCTTTGGCACAGTCTCGCTGTAGCGGTCCACTTTGTCAATCCTGCTTTTGGTTTTAAGCCCACGTGTGATAAACCCCTTTTCGCCCTTGCTTAGGCTGCTTCATTTCTCATTCCATTCTCCCCCCCCCCAGCTCCTTTCTGTATGAAACCTATAATTGTATCTGTATGAAACCTATAATTGTATTTGTTAAGGTGCTTGGGAAGCGTTTGTCATATAAATGAAAATTCCTCATGGCGCCTATGTAGTACCACAATGGACAGTCCTCGCCCACTCAGCATTTGGCACTGGTGCTATGTACTTAGCGTCACTAATACCATGCTGGATGTCAGGAGAAATGGCCAATGGCACTTGAAAAAACAAGAACTTAGAGGTTATTTCCAGTAAAGAAACTTCAACTCGCCTTATTTAAAGCATAAAATTATTTACGACAAGTCTTAACATAACATACATCTTATCAGGGATGTCAAAATGTACCTACAGGTTTGAAAGCATAGCTGGGGCTAGCTCCAGGAAGGCAGCACCTTGATACCTTTTCAAGGCACAGAAACATGCATCTTATGGGCCTGCCCTTGCATCATTTACTGTTTAACCAAATTCAGTAAGAGTACTTGCCTGAGCTAGTGGTGCTGGGATTCTTAATCTGATTTGGATACATACTGGTTCAGATTACTTGCATGCACTGCAAAACCACAGTGTCACCAAGGGTATTACAAAGTGTGAAAAGTTTGCAAATGCCTACAGGAAAGGTGGCCAGCATGCAGCCCACAAAGTTAGGAGTCACCATAGCAAGCATTGGCTAGCTTTCATATAAAGGAATAGCCCGTCATGGAGGCTACAGCTGTCAGCTTGCAGCACTCCATCAGAGCCAAATAGGAGACTGGACGGGCAAGGAGCTTTGCCTGATGCAATTAGTAGTTTCTATGGGCCAAGCCTCTGTATGAAAGACAAGGTTCACTACGTATTTCTGACTGACTATAGCATTTCCAATGCAGCCCTTGGGTGGATAAAATTTGGGCATTTCTGCCCCCAAAGCAATGTGCAGTGTTGTAAGCAATAGAGGCATGAAACCAACAAAGGCCATTCACAATACGAGAATCAGTACCTGGCTGTGTTTGCTTTTCTCCTCAGGCTGATCGAAAATCAATCCTGGCCTTAAATGAGAAATAGGGGTGGGGAGTGGTTCTTTAAATCTCATTATTATGGACCAAATGCTGCCACCTCCAGTCCTTTTGAGTAGTAATTTACTCCACACATAGCCCTATTAAATCCACAGGGGATTATTTGCAGAGTAAAGCACTACCCAATATAATCTGTGACAGAACTTGGTCCCATGTAATCATGGTTGTAAATGCTTTAAAAAATCAGCTACCAGGATTGTCTAGTGGCCTGTGTGATACTGCAGCTTGTTATGCTGCTACCAAAAAGAGCACCGGGCCCCTACATGTGATAATATTAACCCTTTAATCCTTAATGAAAACAAGCCAT